>NC_073242.2:92664696-92967727 GCF_029281585.2 Gorilla gorilla gorilla
ATGGTGAAATTTCTCAGTAATGAAATGAAGCATATAGTCAATAAGCCAATATTGTTGATTTTAAAGCCTTTAAAGAAGGAACTAGAAAGAGTGACAGACTGGATACTCCTGCCATTTTTAGTGACTTGAATGCCAGTTACAATTTATACCACAAATATGAGAGTATCAATGCATGCATTTGTAAAATTTACAAAGATTTAGCATACTGAAAATTGAGATACTTTCACTGAGTCATTCATTCACTAATTTATTAAATGTTTCAGGAGCAGTAAAAGATGAAGCAAGACAACTAGACTTTGACAAAACAGACATTTTCCATTACATGTTTAGATGTTTCGCATTACATGCTCACACTTTTTATTTTCTTGTAGATATTAAGACAAGGATGATGGAAGAATAAGAAAATGAGCTGGTCATTATTTTGTTTCTCAGTCAGCCCACTCTGAAGAAGGATGGAGAGTGAACTAAGAGAACTGGAAGTGAGGATGGAGAATGAAACTGATAAAATGAAGATAGCTTAACAGATTATTAGATTTGCCTAAGGTGAAATAATGGAGTCTTCAAATAGGGTAGTGACAGAATGGTCAGAATTCAGTGGTGATGTTCAACTCACTTATGTGGTAGAATTTACATAATTTAGAGCTGCAAAATGATAGAGAAAGGGAGAGCAACAAAGGTGGTATAGTCTCTCCCCTTCAAATGCCATATGATATTATTTACAGACCTATGGAACCATATGGTTTTTTTATTCAATGAAACTATGAGAAAGGATTTAGTTGCAGAATGAAATATCTTGGTTATTAATGAAGAATGACTTAAAAATCTTAAAATCTTAGGCTCTGGAAGAAAAATATTTCACTTGCTTATGTAAAAATGAATAAGTTGGGTGGATCAGGAGACAATACCACTAATACCACTATATTTTTGATGAACTTTCTTCTTTAAACTGCAACATAACTTCATTGCAATGCTGGTTTTGTAAATGCAATCACACTTGAATGTGGTTTGAATTTTAAGGAGTGTGTCACCTAGCCTGGTGGTATAAATTCTTCAGGGAATACAAGATGAGAATCTTGATGCAAATTTACAAAACCTGAAAACTTTTACGAGAGAATGGAGAAACCAAAAGAGAATGAAAATCAGAATAGTCCATGACTCTGTCCATTTCAAATGTACGCTTAATTCTCATTCCTTATTCTTGTGTAGATGGTCTCAGACTGTCAAAGAACAAGAATCTACTAGGTGATGGATAGTGTACACACACACACACACACACACACACAGACACATACACACACACAAACACAAACACAAACACACACACACCTGCTCCTCAACTTACTGTGGGGCTATGGCCTGATAAATTTATCATAAGTTGAAAATATCTTAAGTTTAAAATGCATTTAATACATCCAACCAACCAAACATCATAGCTTAACCCATCCTACCACAAACGTGCTTGGAATACTCATGTTAACCTGCAGTTGGGCAAAATCATCTAAAGCAAGCTTATTTTATAATAAAGTGTAGAATATTTCATGTGATTTATTGAATACTATATTGAAAATGAAAAACAGAGGGATCGTATGGGTACTAGAAGTAGAGTTTCTACTGAATGTGTATTGCTTTTGCACCATAGTAAATTAGAAAAATTATAAGTCAAACTATAAGTTGAATTGTAAATTAGGGACTGTGTGCTGTGTGTATGTATGTGTGTATATGCACAACTAATAAACACCTAAATATTATGAAATATATATTTTTTATTTATACATATGCATGCACACGCACACACACATACATTCATACACACAAACATATATATTCATCATCTTCAAAGGAATGAGTAAGCCAGCTCCATATCCCCAGTGCAATCAATACAGCCAAGCCCTAAGAATTACAGACTAACACAAGGGCAATTGTATTCTATTTCATTTCTAAGTGTTATGTTCATCTGCAAAGCAGCACCACCACAGGGCCACACCATTGTCACTCTTGGTAAATAGCAAGTAGTTTCATAACTTGTCTCAGCGGTGTCATTTCACAGTTCATTTTATTGTTACTAACAGAACATCTAAAGGTATAAATTACTCAGTGTATGGAAAACATGCCATTTTAGCTTCCCATCCATACCCTACTCTCTCCCCAAGGACCAAAATGGCCCTATACTTCCATTCCCAGCCCAAATGTTTATATACCAGAATCCCATAGGTATGCTCTTTTTAAAAATTTTCTTAGCGACTATTCTCTTTCACCTTGGAGGAAATAATTTATAACCTGTCAATATCACAAAGGCTTAAGAGTCCATCCTTTCAGCTGATTTTTTTTATTTTACAAAACCTTTCCTCATAAGATCTTTATATCAAGGTGTAAAAACTTAAACAGAAACAAAACTTCTTCCAACAATTGTGAAACCTGGATAATAATTTTGAGCCTTTGCTGAGTTAAATTTGATAGCTTTGAGAAAGTTTGATAGATAAAATTGTTAAAAACATATGTAGGCCTCATCTCACTTAAACTTTATATCTACGTGAGGCAGGTGTTATTGCTATTGACATTTTATAAATAAGGGATCTGAGGCTTATAGAGATTAGCATAATGTTGCACGTTCATATGACTAATGTCTAGATTGCAAACCAGGACTGGGTAGCTTCACAGCTCAAAATAAACCAGATATAGACTCAGGTAATACTGAAACAAAGAGCTTTACGGAGAGGCGCTGGCAATGCAGAAAGTACATTAAGAGACTGAGAACAAATTTAATGGTAAACACCAAGGCCAGTTCCTAAATATGTAATCTACTATAGCCTAACTTTGAGAAAATGAGTACAATTTAAATGTCTTTCACTAATTTTGCATGCAAAGGGTGTAAAAAGCTATACGGAGCTGTCATCTGAACTGACGTTTTATATATGGGGCATGTCATATATTAGGGATGAAATTAGCAAGTGTTTGGATGCTCAAATGAATTTGATCATTCACTATATAATTTTCAATATGATCTCTGTCTTCAATACCCTATTTTACACTCTTGTAATTGGGGAGAAGGGAAATCAAGTAGTTTGAAAAGTGCACTGCATTTGTAGTAAATAAATAAATAAATAAGTACGTAAATTAAAAAATAAAGAAAAACTGTGTATTCTGTTCAACTTACTATATGGGAGTTTAATCAATTTACTTAAAATTATGTGATCTTTGTGTTTTTGGTCTGTAAACTGAAGATAATACTTACCCTGTCTCTATATTGGTATTGTCCAAAGTGAAACTGCCACTCTGAGAACCATAAGATCTCATGAGAACTCCCTTACTATCAGGAGAATAGCATGGGAAAAGTCATCCCCATGATCCAGTCACTTCCCACCAGACCCGTACCCCAACACATGGGGATTACAATTTGAGATGAGATTTGGGTAGGGACACAGAGCCAAACCATATTATTCTGCCCCAGACCCCTCCAAAATCTCATATCCCCTTCATATTTAAAAAGCAATCATGCTTTTCCAATAGTCCCCCAAAGTCCTAACTCATTTCAGCATTAATTCAAAAGTCCAAGTCCAAAGTCCCATCTGAGACAAAGCAAGTCCTTTCCACCTATGAGCCTGTAAAATCAAAAGCAAGTTAGTTACTGCCAACATACAATGCAGGTAGAGGTATTGGGTAAATGTTCCCATTCCAAATGGAAGAAATTTGCAAAAACAAAAGGGCCACAGCTCCCATGCAAGTCCAAAATCCAGCCAGGAAATCATTAAATCTTAAAGCTCCAAAATCTCCTTGACTCCATGTCTCACATCTAGGGCACACTGATGCAAGGACAGGTGCCCACAGCCTTGGGCAGCTCTGGATTGGAGGGCACAGCCCCTGTGGCTGGCTTTGCAGGCTATCACTGAGCACCTGCAGCTTTTCCAGGTGCATGTTGCAAGCTGTAGATGGAACTACCTTTCTGGGATCTGGAGGACAGTGGCCCCCTTCTCATCTAAGAGCTCCACTAGGCAGTGCCCCTGTGGGTACTCTGTTTAGGGGCTCCAACCCCACATTTCCCCTCTGCATTGCCCTAGTAGAGGTTCTCCATGAGGGCTCTGCCCTTGCAACAGACTTCTGCCTGGACATCCAGGCATTTCCAAACATCCTCTGAAATCTAGGCAGAGGCTCTCAAAGCTCAACTCTTGTCTTCTGTGCACCCATATGTACAACACCATGTGAAAGCTGCAAACACTTGGGGATTGCACCTGCTGAAGCAATGGCCTGTGCTGTACTTTTTCCCCTTTTAGCTACAGCTGGAAGTGGAGTGGCTGGGATGCAGGGCACTGTGTCTCAAAGCTGCACAGAGCAGCAGGGTCCTGGGCCTGGCCCACAAAATAATTTATTCCTCCTTTAGACCTTTGGGCATGTGAGGGGAGGAGCTGCCATGAAGGTCACTGGCATGCGCTGAGGACATTTTCCTCATTGTCTTGGCTATTCACATTTAGCTCATCTTTACTTATGCAAATTCCTGCAGCCTGCTTGAATTCCTCCCCAGAAAATGGGTTTTTCTTTTCTGCCACATGATCAGGCTGCAAATTTTCCAAACCTTTATGCTCTGCTCCCCTTTTAAACAAAAGGTCCAATTTCAAACCATCTCTTTGTGAATGCATATAACTAAACGCTTTCAGAATAAGCTGAATTATCTCTTAAATGTGTTGCTGCTTTGAAATTTCTTCTGCTAGATACCCTAAATCACCTCTCTTATGTTCAAAGTTCCACAGATCTCTAGGACACGGCAAAATGCTGCCAGTCTCTTTGCTGAAGCATAACATGAGTGACCTTTACTCCAGTTCCCAATAAGTTCCTCATCTTCATCTGAGACAATCTCAGCCTGGACTTCATTGCCCATATCATTATCAGCATTTTGGTTAAAACCATTCAACAAGTCTCTAGGAAGTTCCAAACTTTCCCACATATTCCTGTCTCCTTTTGGGCCCTCCAAACTCTTCCAGCCTCTGCCAGTTATCCAGTTCCAAAGTCACTTTCACATTTTCAAGTTACCTTTATAGCAGTACCTCACTCTGCTGGTTCCAGTTCTCTGTATTAGCCTGTTTTCACACTGCTATAAAGATACTACTTGAGACTGGGTAATTTATAAACAAAGATGTTTAATTGACTCACAGTCGTGCATGGCTGAGGCGGCCTCGGGAAACTTACAATTAAGGTGCAAGGTGAAGGGGAAGCAAGGCACGTCTTACATGGCAGCAAGAAGAGAGAAAGATTGAGCACAGGGGAAACTGCCACTTTTAAAGCCATCAGATCTGGTGAGAACTCCCTCAATATAATAAGAACAGTGTCGGGGAACCACCCCCACAATCCAATCACTTCCCTTCAGGTCACTCCCCCAATACCTGGGGATTATAATTCAAGATGAGATTTGAGTGGGGACACACAGCCAATCTATATCAATAAGCATGTATGTATGTGTGTGGATAAGTGAAGTTACAGTATATGGAGAGCACTTTTAAAGTCAGCAATAATAATGGACTTGACCTATTACATAAACATCTACCTACTGTTATGGTTTGGGTCTTGACCTCACCAAATCTCATGTTAAAATGCATTCCCCAGTGTTGGGGACTGGTGGATCATGAAGGTGTTGGATCATCGCAGTGGATCCCTCATGAATGGCTTGGCACCATCTTCTTGGTAATGAGTAATTTCACACAAGGTCCAGTTGTTTGAAAGTGTGTGGCACCTCCCACTCTCTCTTGCTCCTGCTTTTACCATGTGACCTGCCTGCTTCCACTTCACCTTCTGCCATGAGTAAAAGCTCCCTGGGGCCTCTCCAGAAGTAAAGCAGATGTTGGTGGCATGTTTCCTGTACAGCTTCCAGAATGGTGAGCCAATTAATTCTCTTTTCTTTATAAATTACACAGTCCTGTGTATTTCTTTATGGCAACAGTAGAACAACCTGACACACTACCCCAATCAATATTATTATTTTAAAATGTATATAGAAGTGCTCAGGATTAAATACTTGTTTTAAGAGTATTTAAAACTAGAAAATATATATGTAAAATTTCTCAGATGGTATAATCCAACCAACAGAGGTCAATCACTATTGTGATTAACTGGTAATTGTATTGGCTCAGAATTGAAAATAAAAATTTCTGACTGGATTACGTATGTTCTAAGGAAAAGGCCATTTTGAATCAAATGTATTCCAGTGCCTATACTGGTTAAATATTGCATGAGTATCATTGAAAGATGCTGGTTCAGCAGGAAGCCTGGGCAGAAGAAATGACTTTCTTAGGTGGAATGATGAGGTCATTTAATCTGCTTCCAAATCCTTGACAGGGATTAATATCCCATTAAGAAAGTAATAAACACCTTCAAAATAAACACATGGGGTGGGGCTCATTTTCCATCATTTCAACAGAGAGGCTTTCTTTTAATTTCAACCATCAAGTGCCTTCTATACACTCATAGTTATTTACAGTTTCATCAAAACTAAATCATATTATAATGAGTAATAACAAATACCATTTGTTGAGCACAAATTATATGTTAGGCACTATGCTGAGTACCTTGTATGCCTAATCATATATTTAAATAGACTCTGTTTTAGATAGTATCAATACCCTAATTTAAGTGTTGACTAGCCAAAGTTCACGATGCTAGCATGTGGCACTGCTGAAATTTGAACACCTTTATTTCATTCTAGAGGTCATACTCTTAAGTAAGCAGCCATTTTTCTTACCTGCTGTCTCAGTCTGTTTAGACTGCTGTAACAAAGACACAGACTGGGTGGCTTATAAACAATAGGAATATATTGACACATTATTGGAATTCCAAGAACAAGGTATCAGGAGATTTGATCCCTGGTGAGAGTTGGCTTTCTAGTATTTTTGGTGTGTTCTGACTTGGTGGAAAGGACATGGGAGCTCACTGGGACTTCTTTTACAAGAGTTAACTCTTAGGTCATTGGGATAATGACCTCATCATTTCTCAAAGGCCCTGCCTCCATATGATATCACTTGAGGATTAGGTTTCAACATATAAATGGTGGGGAGGAGCAAATAAATATTCAGTCTGTAAGCACCTGCTTTATTCTTAGTGAAACCAGGACATAAATGAAAACAACTCCAGAACAGAACTGAAACTTTTGGTTTGTATCCTGATTTCACCATTTTTAAATCCTATGCACTTGGTTACTTGTGTTTTCAACTTAAGTCTTTGCTTCTATGGTTCTATGGAAGCTGGAAACTCTTTTATCTAGAATGTGCATATTTTAACATACTGTTCCGCCAGTAATAACACATCCATATGTTGTCAGGCAGATTACTTAATTTCTCTAACAATATTTTCTTGTTTGTAAAATAGGCAGACACATCTGTCCTGCTGTTGTGATAACATTTTTAGGTAAAGGAAGTAAAAGTAATTAACATAGCACCTGACACATCTCTAACCAATAAAACATTAGATTACTCCCCGTTTCCTCAAAATAATAGAGAAAAGATAATTTAATATCTATTTATGCATAAATTGAGGGTCCAATAAACCATGGTTTCTTAACCTGAGATTAATGTAATGGGCTTTCTAGCAAGTAATGGAGACAAAATCACAGAGCATATGGTTAGAATGAAGGTGTTCCCACTACTACGCAGACCTGTGCCCTACAAGTAATGGAAACACAGTTTATAAAGGAAGAAAAGCTATGGGCAGATTTGCATAAGTTAAAGTTCAATGTGTTAGCCAGTATTCAAGCCAGAGTTGTCAGCTAAAGACTTATTTTCCTGGGACCCCAAAGCTGCCAAGTATAGCAGGAGTCATTTGGATGTCAAGCAAGGCAGAACACATGGGAGAAACATTTCTGATAAAGCTCAATATGGACTAGTGCTCTGGAATGATGTGGAAGGAAGGGGTCATAACAATGAAATCTACAAAGAAATAATTCACTTAGTTAATAAAAGGGCTACACAATGATCAAGTTCCTCTAATCCCTGTACCTAAATACTACACACACACACACACACACACACACACAAACCACATGGGTGTGCACACATGAATGTCTGTTTACTCAGGATTAGGGAGACAACTACCTAGCAAACAGATTCTCAAAATGCTCAGTAGAAAAAGCAATTGTTTAGTAAGTTCAAATTTCACCTTGTTTACTAGTTATACATTTCAAATTATCCCTCTTGTTAAATTTTAGTTTTGTTTTATATAACTATGTGGAAATTTAGGTGAAATCTATGAAAAAAGCCATTAAAGTGTGAACAATGCACCTTAGAATAAATTTTCCCTATGAAACTTTCCCTTCTAGATCACTAGATGTATCTTTTTCATATCCAGCCAAAATTCTGTAGCAGATGAATATCGTTAGAAGCCCTAATATATGGCAGAGTTTTAAAACAAATGTCTTCTCAGAGAGTAAAGAGATGGAGGTGAAGGCGAGTTAACTTGTGACTAAGTAGAACTAAGCCATAAAGACACAGTAGATATAATTTACTTGTAGCTCCTGGGAGTAAGTTAGAGTCAGTGAGAAGCCATAGGTTAGTGGGTCAGGAAACAGGGATCAAGCCATTCACTTTTGGACTAGGTAAATGAGCTAAAGAAATATGATATAATTGAAAGATGATATCATGGTATGTATTAGGCAAAGTGTGTACCATGGTTCTACCTGTTCAGTCCTGAGAAAGCCACAACAGTCATTACTGCCAGAGAAGAAGGGGCCAGTGAAAGTGGTGGTTTCTCATTGGCTAGAGAATAACTCCTCTATGTTTAGGGAAGTGCTCCTTGATGTCAACCACAAACTAGGTTAGATCTTTGTGTTATGCTGCACAGAGCCCTGGAGCTCTACTTCAAAACTCCCATCAACCTACATATTAAATCAGTTACTTTCTATTCACTGATTAATTTAACATATATTTATTGAATGCCTACTCTATGTCAGGCACAATGCTAAGCAAGTTGCTCTACTAAGACTCAAACTCCTTACATTTTGGTATTTTTATTTTTACTTAATTTAACTAATTAATAACAGGGTCTCATTCTGTTGCTCAGGCTGGAGTGCAGTGGTGCAATCTCAGCTCACTGCCATCTCCACCTCCCAGGTTCAAGTGATTTTCATGCCTCAACCTCCCGAGTATCTGGAGCGACAGGCATGTGCAACCACACCCAGCTAATTTTTGTATTTTTGGTAGAGACAGAGTTTTGCAATGCTGCCCAGGCTGGTCTCAAACTCCTGAGCTCAAGTGATCTGCCCACCTTGGCCTCCCAAAGTGCTGGGATTACAGATGTGGGTCACCGTGCCAGGCCAAAGTTTTTGGATATAAGGGAACCTTTAGTCCATGAGTTCCCTAAGGCCAGAGACTATTAATTTTTCATGTATAAGCCAAGACCATGATCTAATATATGGCAAATAATCTTTATAGTATGATGGAATTTAACTAAATGATCCCCCAGGACTGCTCAAGCTCTACTATTCCAAAATAATGAGGATAATGATAATAATGACAACAATGATGATGCCAATTTGATAATAATAACTAGCACTTCTTAATGTTCACGAAATGCCAGGCTCTCTGCTAAATACTTCACAGAATTAAGTCACACAATACTCAGACAAGCATATGAATTAGTCATTATTATTGCTCACATTTTATATATAAGGAAAGTGAGTCCTAGTTTAGTGAATGGACAAAATCTTGAGAACAAAAAACTGTAGAACTAGGGATCAAACCCAGGATGACTGATTCTAAAACCATCATGTGATAGTATCTTCTTTCTGCAGAAACATTTGCCAATGATAGATCAGTATTTCTGTGGGTAACATCAGCAGTAAACTACAAATACATTCTTTCCAAATACAAATTTTAAAGGCAGAGTAAATGTCTGTTAAATACAATTTGAGATTTTTCTTCTATCCATCACACTCAATGCAGTTAAAAATTCAGGTAAGTTTTTTTACAGCCTCCCTTGCCATTTAACTTACCTCTCCATTACTTTGGCAAAAGCATCACTATGGCAACCCTTCTCTTCCAATTGTGTTTACACTAATGTTTTTCCATTTTAACCACTGACTTTGGGAGTTCTAACTGTAGCTCTACTGTAAGGATAACACAGTTGTAAATGGCAAAATTGTACAATCGAAGAAGGCTTTGAGCAGAGTCCCTGAGCTAGAATCATTCACAGAGAAATAACAGTAGTAGTGGTATTAATAGTAATAAAACAGCTGCTCTTTATTAAATTTATATGATATACCAGGACATCTAGGAAGTCTCCTACGTATGATATTTAATTCCTCCAAATAGTCCTGTGCGAAAGATATTACAGATAGGAAACTAAGACACAGTGAGGTTAAGTAATTTTCTCAAGGTCTAATACTTAGCAGCTGATAAATATGTCTGATCAAATTTGTCACACTCTATAGACCACTCTTTTTCTTAAATCATAATGGCCTTTGCAGTGTGAGTTTTAGGGACACCTACATCTACCTTTAGCTGGTTAATCTCTGGCAAGTAATTTCCATGTCAGTTGATTTAAATGGACTTTCCTAGAAGCAGAGTCTAAGACTGGGATTCTTGTGAAAGTGATTTATTGAAGGAATGCTCCCAGGAAAAGGTATTAATGGGATGTTTCAAGTTCATTTTCTTCTTCTTTCCTCTTCTCTCTCTCTGACACACACACATACACAAACACACACTCACATACATCATCATCATCATCACCATCATCATCTATACATAAACCTTTGCCTCAAATCTAAGTCGTAGGAGAGAGAAAATATGAATCACTAAATTGCAATCAGGTATGCAACTGTGGTTCCATGAAATCTGGCCAAGAGGACAGGATTATGTGGTAAACACACTGACACCAATATAACACTTCAGATAAGGGTCAGTTTTCAATAAAGAGCAATAAACATGCATCCCCTGAAAACTATCCTTCACATTTAGCCTCAAATAAGTATCTGTAATACACAGCTGATTATAGCCACTGGCACAATAGATCTATAAACTCGTTCATAGCTTTAATACGGGTTGTATTATTTAACCACCAGAGTAGCCCTGGAGGTATTTTCTTCAATTTGCAAATAAGTAAAGAGCTCAGAGAACCAAATAATGTGTCTGTGGTCACTGACTGGCAGCAACAGAATCAAATTTGCTTTTTACCACACCATGCATCCTCACATCCCAGCTGCCTTAACAGATCCACTATTTCCAGGGGAACTGTTGTAGGAGTGTGAGAGTGCGTGTTCCTTTTATGATTCTCTCCATCCTTCCTCCTTCATTAAAACAGGGTCAAGAAGGCTAGCTCAGGTCTCAGCAGGCTCCTTTTAAGGAACAGCACCAGCGTTCCCTGGAAACCATTCATCTTCCCTCCCTTACCAGAAGATCATCCACAGCCTGCCACTCTCACTGCTAGACTGTTTAGATAAACATCTCACAGATAATCTTTTTTCTCCTTTCTTTTCTACTTGAAATTTTCCCCATCTTTCTTTCCTCTGCAGTTTCCAAGGACTTAATCTTAGATAAGGGCAAAAATTTTCAAACTAGAAAGAATTTCTGTGGGTTCATTTGAAGTATAAACAACTCTCAGAAATTCAATTTCACCACTGCATAAGGAATGCCTGTGATGGGCCAAGTACCAGAGGAAGATTTGAAGATGAAACAGAAGTAAGGTGGCTTAATGTTGAGAAACATTAAATACATATTTTTAAAAATCAAACTTTGTGATTAAGAAAAATATGGTTTGTTTTTTAAATAGCTAGGAGTTACTGAGGGCATACTATGTTGCTCGTACAGTATTCTCTGCTTTATAAATGTTTTCTTATCCAATCTATTTAATGACCCTTAGGTTTGCATTATAATCACTAGTTTACTGATGAAATATGGAAACTCATGAAAATATGGCTAACAGCAATCCCATGTGAAATTCAAATATACATTTTGTTTATTCTTTTTAATACAGGGTAGTTTCCCTTATCTATGGTTTCATTTTTCACAGTTTTATTTACCCAATGTCAACCATGATCTGAAAATATTACATAAAATATTTTGAGAGTGAGAAAGATCAAATTCACATAACTTTTATTGCAGTATATTGTTAAATTGTTCTATTTTATTATCAGTTTTTAATCTCTTAGTGTGCATACTCTATAAATTAAACTTTATTATACATTTGTAAATATAGTAAAAAAAAACAGTGTATATAGGATTCAGTACTATCTGTGGTTTCAGAAATCCACTGGGGGTCTTGGAATGTATCCCCCATAGATAAGGGGGGGCTATAGTACCCTCTTTTATCTATTCTACCATTCAGTGAAATACAAGATATAAAACATAGGGGTATAATAAAACACACTAAAATGCCCACAAGATAAAGAGATACAGAAAATATCACATCCGAATGTGAAATTATGGATTCTGTCTTATACTCTAGTCCTCATAATGTGATTGTCAGAGGTTAGTATCCTCAGGCAAGATTTCAGTAGTCGTCACAGGTCACATGCTTTAATTTATTTGCAGTAGGTTATAATTCTGTACTATGGGGAAGTGGGAAACAGGTGTTCAGAATCAAATTGGAAATTATTGGTGGGGGAATGTGTAGATAATGAAGTTGCCAGAAACCAGTCAGATAGATATGGATGATTAGTGTCATTATACTCATAGAGAATGGGAAATTAGAAAGGGGAATAAAGAAAAGGAGGCAGGCAGTTCAAGACATCACAGAAGGTGATATAGAAGACTAAGCCTAAACTCTGAGTTTTACTCTGCATCTTGCTTCTTATGTGGTTTTATCTACGTTATTTACCACTTACAGCTTCAATTCTCTCAGCTGTAATTTTATTGTGAGTGATCACATGTAAACACAATGCCTAACATTAGATAAGTGTTCAAAACATATTATCTGAAGTTCACAGAATAGGTCTGCAAATTCGGCTCATCCCTTGTCTCTGTTTCACTTAGATTTGAGTCCTACCTGCCTCCATCTGTTGAAAGACATCCTTGGTGTCTTGTAGGTGCCAGCAGCCCTGGAGAATGGAAAAGAAAGGGAGCCCCATCTCTAGGAGTAGGAAGTAAGACACATGTATCTCATATTTTGCATTAATTTCCCATTTTAATCCCACTAAAATGTGCATAGAGACAAATTAATCCATTCACTTGGGAAATTGGATCATTTGCCTTGACTTCCTCTTTTCAATAGCACTGTTGCCCTCATGCCAGATATCTGTACCTCCTGAGGATAGGAATCCTCGTTTTTTTGCAAGGACTTTAAGGAGATGAAAGTTGCTACAGAGCTGTAAAATGTGCTGCAGAGTAAGTCGGATCTCATCCAAACAGCCACAGATGGACGTTGATGGATTTGGCAATTATATCATCCGAGCATCTAATATGTAAAAGGAACATATTTCTGTCTCTCTTAAAGACTTCATGGGATGCTGACCATGGCTCTGTCTCGCCTCTCTCCCCGCAGCAGTAAATTTCAATGGAATTAATAGCTGAGCTTCTTTGAGCTGGCTTTCTGATAGGACTATATTAAAGGACAGCAGTAAATATTATAACTTTCATATTGATAGCCTCATCTTCCCACACATTCTCCAGCAGTGGCTGATGAAGAATCTCTAGTGTGATGATGGAGCTGTGGTTGTCTTCTTAAGGAAACCACATTGCCTAAGGTTAGGATCCTCAACATATCTACTTTTGTTCTTCTGGGTACCGTGCGTATTAATGGAAAATGTGAAATAAAAGAATGGGTAATTAAATAAGATTTTAAGAGAACTTTAGAGAAGAAATCTAATGTTGAGATTCCTTATTAGAGGTAAAGGAGATATTTTCACTATTTCAACAAGTATTAAAAGAGCTTGAACTTTGGCTCAGATCATGAATGCAGTGGTTAAAATGTAAAATGCCTGTTCCTTTGGCTGGAGTATGTCACTTCACCGTGGACACAACTGGTTATCTCTTGCTGAATCAGCTCTGACAAGCACTGATGAATGTCTTTGATTAATAAAACATTGGGAATCAAATTAAATATAACTGAATACATGTACTGTCTTTGGTAGACAAGATCTTTCAATATACACAGGCTTTTCATGGGTGGAAGATAGTAACAGCTAATAATAAAAGTTAGATTTTACTGGGCACCTGTCATGTGATAGGCACTGTTCTGAGTGCTTTACAAGTAATGTCTTTCTAATTTTTATAACAAGCCTGTAAGATAGGTTCAGTTTTTATTTTCACTTTACAAATGAGAAAAATGTAGCACTTTGGCCTGGAATTTGCAAGGTCTGGCTCAAGATATTGTTGTCTTATCCACTATAATATGCTTTAAAACTATAATAATAATGAGATGTTCAGCAGTGTAATAGGATGAATAATGGCCACTCAAATATCGGCCCCTACCTAGTCCTTAGAACCTGAAAAATGTTTTAAATGAGGAGAGATTGTCCGTGATTATCTAGAAGGGCCCTAAATCCATTGACCATTGACCTTGTCAGAGGGAGGCAGAAGGACATTGTACACGCCAAAGTGAAGAAAGTGATGTGAAGACAGAGGCAGAGATTGGACCCACGTGGCCAAAAGCAAGGAAATACTATCAGCTACCAGAAGCTAGAAAATACAAGGGATGGATTTTTTCCAAGAGCCTCCAGAGGGAGAATGGCCCTGACTAAACCTGGTACCTTAATTTCATGCTAGTGAAGTAGTTGTTGATCTTCTGGGCTCTGGAAATGTGAAAGAATACATTTCTGTTACTTTAATCTACAAAGTTTGTAGAAATTTGCTAAGGCAGCCACAGAAAACCAATACAGGTTGTGAAAGTAAGTGAACAAAAAATTTATCAAACACTTTATTATATTCATAGAGGAGAGACCATATTTAGACTAGGGTCGCTTAGTGATAACTCCAGGGAGTAGAAACCATGTTTGCTGACTCCCAGCCTGACATTTTTGGCTCATAGGAAGCACCTCCTATATTCGAACCAGAATCTCCTCTTGAGTAATCACATCAAAGACTCCTCTTCCTCCAAGGAACTCTTTCTGGTTTAAAGTAGCCTTAAACTTGGATAGCAGTGCTTCTTCCTCGCTACATCTCAGTTGAAATCCTGACAAAGTACCTTGTTTCAACATCTATGCTGCTTTTGAAAGAAAATGGAATTTCAACCAGCTAGAATGCAGTGTTTCCATGTTGAAAGATGTGTAACATTACTTATCTTCTATGGCTTTTGTATTAAAAGATGTAATATGTGTACAGGGCCATCTCTAAGTAACACTTGGGTTTTTTTAAATTTTATTTTATTCACTTCCTTATCAAATTATCAACCTTCTTTGGGAAGATAAAACAACTACATTTTCTGAAAGATTTTAATTTCTCATTTACACCACTGTGTATTTAAATGCATCAGAGGCTGAGCACAGTGGCTCTTGCCTGTAACCTCAGCACTTTGGGAGTCCAAGGCAGGCAGATCACGAAGTCAGGAGTTCGAGATTAGCCTGGCCAATATGGTGAAACCCCCGTCTCTACTAAAAATACAAAAATAATCTGAGCATGGTGGTGGGCGCCTGCAGTCCCAGCTACTCATGAGGCTGAGGCAGGAGAATCACGTGAACCCAGGAGGCAGAGGTGGCAGTGAGCCGAGATCACTCCACTGCACTCCAGCCTGGGCGACAGAGCAAGACTCTGTCAAAAAAAAAAAAAAAAAAAAAAAGCATTAGAGATCCATGGAAAGGTAGCATGTTGCATGCACACACACACACACACACACACACAGCACCCAGAGGGTTTCAAATGGAAAATTCTTTTTTGAATCATGGGATATGAAGCTTGCAGAACATCAGACAAGGCCTTGTACTCCTTGTTCCTTTTCTCCTCTCTAGACTAGAGATAATTGTTCTTGCCTTACCTTCTCCAGGAAGGCTTGGGAGTGGGGGAGAGGTTGGTGCCACAAATTACAGGGGATCCAGCACTTTTTTAAACTGGATAATTCTATGTGCATATGAAGGATTAGAATTAAGATGACTTAATCCATAGTTTTAAGGGCACACCTTGTTTGTGCTAATCCTCCATGTATTGAAGCAAGAAGCATGAAATCTTTAAGCCATTTAAGAGGTATTTACGAAAACTATGTTGGGGCTGTAAGATATAATCTTCCAGATCTTAGAGATAAATCCACATTTTATAGCATCACTTTCTCACCACTGATTTTATTTATTTATTTATTTATTTAAATATGCTGATCTCTTCTTCATGACCTCATTTAATAATGCCCTCCTTGGGGAAAACTTCCCCAATTGTTCAAGGTAGAGTTTTTTTTTTGATCCACGTCCCATGCTTATTTCATGTCCCTGTAACAGCACTTATAACTGGCCTGTAATGGATATTTTCAAGTCTGTCTCTTCTGCTAATTCCCTGAAATGCACAGGTTATTTAAGCCAATCTGCACCATCCTATTCCTAACTATGCAACTAGAATGTTAATGTATGCGTGATACACCCTCTTCAATAGTGACACCCAGAGATATCGGTAAAAGCCAAATTCTAACATCATCTTTCAATTCATCTGCTCAGCTGAATAGCATTCAGAGCTAATTCTTGACTCTGAATTAATTTCTTTTAATATCCCTTTCCCTGGTTTCATTTCACTTGGACCACTTCCACCATTTTGACCTGGTCCTTCTCCTTGACTATGATTTGAATCCTACTCCCAAGCAACTGACGTCCTAGTTAAAAAAATAAATTTTAGAGGAGCCCTTCATAGGAAACTCACACATTGGCCTAACTACAAGACTAGGAAGATCATAAAATATGATCTCCTCATGGTTGGGGATGTATCTCCCTATACTCCTTTATCCCTTTGACCAGGAATTTTGACATGATTTATACATTATCACTGAACACATAATGAGAATAAATCTTAGGAAGATTAAATTAAAATACTCTAAGGACATTAAGATCTCACTGTGCTATAAAATCCTGCCGCCACTTTATTTTAATTCAGATATAATGAACATCAACTATATGCTAGGCACTAAAGATCCAGTTATAAACCAGACATTCTGGAGATGCATACAACACAGTCCTGAAGACCAGCAGAGGAAAAAGTAGGATGTTATAACCCACAGTGAAAAGTGCTTTGGTGGGGAAAGTCCCCTATGAGAAGGAAGTAAAAGAAGAGAACCTACTCCAGACTAAATGGAGTATAAGCATAGATTCTAAACGGTAGTGATGTTGGGCACAGTGGCTCATGCCTGTAATCCAAGCACTTCAGAAGATGGAAGCGGGAGGGTTTCTTGGGCCCAGTAGTTTGAGACCAACCTGGGCAACATAGGAAGACCCCATCTCTACAAATAATAAAAAAATAATTAGCAGGGTGTGGTGGTGCACACCTGTGGTCCCAGCTACTCAGAAGACTAATGTGGGAGATCTCTTGAGCCCAGGAGTTCAAGGCTACTGTGGGCTATAATCGCACCACTGCTCTCCAACCCTGGGTGACAGAGTGAGACCCTTTCTCGAAAAATTTAAAAAATTAAAGTTAAAAGAAATAAAAAATAAAAGGAAGTGACTCATGAAGGAAGAGGGATTAGTCACGTAAAAAAGGAGGGAGAAAGCAATCCTCAATTCTCCTTCTCTCATCTCTCTTTACTTTCAAAATTCTCAAAAGCATATTGAACATCTTGCAGTGTTTGAAGCTATTTCCTTCTAATATCCTCATTTCCCTCCACTTTCTTCTAGGCTATTTATCTTCATTTTGTAAAATCCTCTCTGTAATTAGTCAGATATGATAAGTAATAAAGCAACTATATCTCAGTAATTCTGGTTATAAAGTCAAACTGATTTTATAGCAGTCCTATCACAAAAACTATATGGGTTATTGTTGAAAGCCGTTTAAAGTATGATCTGTGGGTTTATGCCACACCCCACGCACACAAGTTGGTTTTATTCAAAAGACACAATTGGGTGGTTCCTGTAATAATTGGGATCATAATTTTCAGTGACTACCAAAGCTCTGTTCCTTGGTATTTAAACCCAAGTTCTAAAGAATTTGTGACATTATATTTCAGGCTCTCCTCTTATGACTGGAGGTAGAGTGTTTTAAGAGGCTTATTAAAGGTTTGAAAATACAAGTCATGTTAGCATGGAGTAACAAAGCTATTTAAAATAACTAAGGGTTGTCACCCACAGAGATTGAAACAGGTCAAAAGGTCCAGAATAACTACTGAGTTCATTTATATGCAAATACTTTCTCAGATGTGTGAGTCTTCAGCTCTGATATTTAGCAAGGCCAGCTGGAGGAGATTCTAGTGCAAGGGGTTATTATCCATTACAATCTATCTAAAAGGATATTGCATAAACTTCAAACTAAGGGTTACATAAACAATAGTAAAAGCAAATTCTCACAATTTTGTGTAGGGCTTTGCAGCGTATGGAGTCTTTAGGTCTTAGGTTCCCTCTCCCCTGTTTAATTTGATTGAGTCCTTTCCCATCACACAGATACTGATTTCTACAGGGCAGTCATTCTCCACATTTTCATAACCACGTTTTTCTCTACTCTCTGACTTCTTTCTTGCTCTCAGAAGCTAAGCTAGGTAATAGCAGCATTTCCTTCTGTCCAGACCCCAAGGCAAAGCTGATCAGTCAACCTCTGCTTCCATTCCTCTGAACAGCTCTTGGCCACTTCAAGTGTCCAATGTAGGAGACAATAATGAAAGTGACAGTAATCATGACTATCTCATTTATGGTGTCTCAGGTGTGACCTTTAGCTCAACTTTACCAGATGGACTTGTTAGTACTATTTCCATTTCCTAGATCAGGAAATCAAACGTCTGAAAGAAAGACACATAATTTGTTATTGGCTTAGCTTGGATCCAAAATCAATTTTGTCTGACTGCAAATACCACACTCTCATACACAGGCAGAAGTTATTCTCTGAACTTCTGCTTATACAGCCACATCATTAAAATCAAAATTCTAACTTCTGCTGTTATTACCAGAAATAAATTGATTAACATGGCAAAGCAAATGAAACACATTAAGTGCTCAATAAATAATATTTTTTCTTCTTATTTTATTTTTCTACTAGAATCCTTGGTAACAAGCAATATAAATTTGATCATCTGGTACAGTGACAGGTACATGATAAGTGCTTAAGAAACATTTCCTGGGAAAAGAAATGAATGAGAAAATGAATAAATAATAAGCCAAAAAAAATAGATGGATGGATGGTTTGCAATTTCCTAATAGTCTTTTCATTTTCCTTTGAGTTTTTCTAGACTTGGAATTCCTTCAGTTTTTCTGAAAGCAGATGAGAAATTTGGAGGGAAGGGGCTACTAGATATCTTTCTTCCATGTGGGTAAGGCATTGCAAAAGCACTTCTTAATTTTTCTATTATTTATATTTCCTCGTGTTCATAATTGATGCTGTCTTCCTGACTCCCTCCAGTTATAACGTATACACCTAAAAGTGGTAGAGAGGTTTAATTCCACCATTATAAATATAAATTTATTATTAGGCTAACACAAAAATTATCTGCCATAAATTAGCCATCAGGTATATATTGAGTAACAACCCATGTACCAGATGTCCCTTATATATAAAAAGGATGGCCAGGTGTGGTGGCTCATGCCTGTAATCCTAGCACTTTGGGAGACTGAGGCAGGCAAATCACTTGAGGACAGGAGTTTGAGACCAGCCTGGCTAACATGGTGAAACCCCATCTCTACTAAAAATACAAAAATTAGCTGGGCTTGGTGTCTTGTGCCTGTAATCCCAGCTACTTGGGAGGCTGAATCAGGAGAATTGCTTGAACCCGGGAGGCGGAGGTTGCAGTGAGCCAAAATTGTGACATTGCACTCCAGCCTGGGGGACAAGAGTGAAACACCATCTCAAAAAAATAAAATAAAAATAAATAAATAAATAAATAAATAGGATATAAATACCCAGTTGAAATTAAACTTTTAAAATAACACATTTCCCAGCACTTTTGTCATTGTAAAATTAAAGGGAATTAAAAACCTCAAAGTATATCAACAGATGAAGAATGACTGTATCACTAATTACTATATATTGATAAAGAAAATGATTGAGATTCTATATATTCTAACATAAATGCACTGCAAAGCATACTGATAAATGGGGGGAAAAGGAAAGTCACAAAATAATACACAATGTACAACTTCATTAATGTAAAAAAAAGTAAATCCAGACACAGGCAGCTATACATTTCATACATTTTAATATGCAAATATACATACATAATTGATGTTAAAGGTGGCTACCCCTAGAGAGTAGAAGACTTGGAGGGTTTAGGTGAGACTTTCCTATCTTTTGCTGCATATTACGCAGTTTGTGATTAAACAAACAAAACAGGGTTAGACCTTACTTCAAGATTTTACATTTTATGGGAATGATACGGGCATAAAGTCTTCCCACAGGTGTATATTCTCGGTGGAAAAATCCCTGTGTTCATATTTATAACATGCTCTTCTTATTTATAACTTTTGTGCTTGTGGAATTAAAACAACTATAATAACAAGTGAATTAATTTGGAGCATTACTTGAATAGCAAATCTAGGTCTTTACTTTGCTAATGAAAATATCAAAAATAATCAAGTCCCCGTTCCTTCATACTATTCTTGTGAAAACTTACGCCAAGGTAAGGAAGGTTACCAGGTGAAATTACACAGCAAACTCCCAATAGAGTCAAGGAATATACAAGTTGAAAGCCATATTTGGATTGATTATTTGGGTCTTATTTTTATTCTGAAATCAAAGCGAGAAAATAGAGTTTGATCTAAATAGAATTTGAAGGATTTAGTTATCTTAGCGGTGGCAGTGTGTGTTTATTCCACAATACAGAGTAGGCAGAGGTGATATTTAACAATTAGAAAACACTAAGGTATAATCATGCTTTGCTCTTGGTGTTAGGCTGCTGAATACCACTCCTCCCCCTTTCCTTTGATCTCATCCTTGCAATTTGAAAGCCAGAGGAATGATAAATGGCCATGAAATACAGACAAAGATTCCTTTTGTTTGTCCCACAGAATAGGAAGATGGTCAAATTGATCAGTCATCAAGCTATAATGATCTGAAATAAATACCAGCCTCTTTGATGTGGCTTAGGAATGCCAGCATCATGGAAGAGATCATTCTTCCGACTTTCATATAATTGAATGATCATGTCTGTTTGTGAATGAGCTTCCTTAATTGCTAACTGGTAATTTGGCATCCTGACATGAGTGTATGTGAACTGTGATCCCTCACCCTGCACAAGGGAAAAAAGATTGATCTAAGAGGAATGAATGGATAGAGAGTTCTCCAAATTAGAAATAATCGAAGCAGGGAGCAGGTGATGAGAAAAAGGCACAAACATTACTCTACCTGCCCTCAAAGAAATGACACTGATTCATCTGAATAAGGCTACAGCCAGGATCTCTGACAGGTACATATTTGTTTATAGAAAACCCCAAGAAAATATGAGAGTCGGTGCGATATTTCCATTTATAAGAAGAGCAAAACCTGCAAAGGCTTAACTATCCTGATCTTGGGGAAGTGTAATATATACATACATACACACACACACACACACACACACACACACACACACACACACACACACACACACACGTATATAAAGCTACCTGAGCTGGTAATTGAAAGGTATCTGAATAGATCAAGAAATATAAGAACAATGTTAAAAATGCACCTACTGAAATAAAATAGATGTTGGAGCTAGCAAATATTGTTTTGGCAACATACCATTTTTATTTACTTACTGTGCTACACGAGCAAATTTGCTAACTTTCTGATATCTATTTCCTTCCTCTCTCTCAAAAAGAGGACAATGGGATCACAATTATCTTTTTGTGATGACTAAAAGAGGTTATGAAAGTGGCATTGTCCAGTAAAAAGTACTGAGCGTGTGGTAGGAACTATCTTTACTTTCTTTTGTTTAACTTGGAATTCAAAAAGGCAGTGGTGTCAACATTTTACCAGACTTTAGAAGACAATTGGTAATTTACATTTATTCACAAACACTTTTCTGAGGAATTTCTCCTTCAAAATACAGTAAACTTCATTCATCACTCATTTATTTCTTGTATTTTAGGTATTTAAAACCTCAGTGATCGTGATTATTTTAGACTTTTTACAGTTTTTTTTATATACTACACTCTCAGGTTCTTATCTCTACTCCCATCCACTTCCCACTATTAATGGAACATTTTTCAAATTTGGAAATCTTATGGATAATTCATGTGCAAACTGATAATACATTTCTTAAACCACTACTAAAATTTTGTTTCAGAACATCTCTTATTTGATTACTACATTCATTT
Source organism: Gorilla gorilla gorilla (assembly GCF_029281585.2). Lineage (NCBI taxonomy): Eukaryota > Metazoa > Chordata > Mammalia > Primates > Hominidae > Gorilla > Gorilla gorilla. Next base: position 92,687,003 of record NC_073242.2, read on the forward strand.
CTAATTTGGACAGTTCAAAAAAAACTGTACTAGACTTCATTATGTGACAAGAACTGGGCAAGGCACAAAACTGATACCTTTCCCACTTTCGCGAAGCTTATTACCTTGAGGAAAATATAAATATAGATATATTTAAATTACTGTAAAAAAATTATGTTACAATCTGTGGAATAAGATACCCAGAGGCCACTGGGTAGGGAGAACTCCTCCAGTGGAAATTAGGGGCAATTTCCTAGGAAAAAGAATGTGTGATATGTAACATAATGTGTGTATATACATGCAATGTGTGTATCCTTATAATGTTTACGTGTATGTTATATATATATATACACATGATGTGCCTGTTGATGATGATGACAATGATGAGCTTATCCCACACAGAAGGAAAAGTTTGTGCAAAGGTTCTACATCTAGAAGTAATATGGCATATTTCAGTGAGAAATAGATCAACGTGGTTGGAAAGCAAACTGCTGAAGAAATCATGGCAGGAGATGGCTTGGAGACATGATTCATATTAACCTCTCTTCTCTGAGACCCATTTTCCAGCGCAAACCAAAGTACAATTTTGTCAGGGATAATCAACCACTTTCTCCGTCTTATTCCCTAGGCCCTGTTACCAAGATTGTGAACTTATGATGATCTTTTGGGATCTTCCTGCTTTCCCTCACCCACAGCATCACCTGATTATTTCCTCATACTCTTACCATACATGTAACTTTAGCTGGTCCTCTTCTCTTCAATCCCCCACCTGTTTTCATATGTCCAAATAGGGGCATATTTGTCCTTGTCAAATATGTCATTTTCATACAGTCATTATCCTTTAAAGAAAAACGAAATCCTATCATGATGTTGCCTCAGACAAAATTCCCCATTGCTTTAAAGCTAAGATTGTTAATTCTACACAAGAACACAGACCCATTCTATAATCCTCCCTACATTTTCCAGCAAAATAACTAAATGCATGTACAGTAGATGAATGAATAAATTATCTAAACTACATTTTCCCTCTCTTCTTTTCCAATTACCCACTGGCAATGGTTCTCAAATCATCGTGTGCTTCAGAATACTCCTAGAAAGTGTCTTAACATTCAGATGTGCAAGCCCTATGTCTTCTGATGTTTATCCATAAAGTCAGGTTCAGGTCGAGAGTATGAATATTTAACACAGAGATTCTCTGTTTACAAACTAAAATTTAAGAAGTAATGTCTTCTGTGGGTTAACAAACTCTCTCCCTTTTCTAATGACAATAAGACCTTTGGTTAACTTTCTTTACTCCTCTGGGGATTTGGTCAAGGTAGATTATCATGTGTTATTAAGCAACATGGCTTATGGCAAAAACAACCCCTGATTATTAAGTTGTGTCTGAATTGGAGTTTCTATATATAGATCACACAAAAATTTCATTTAGAGCTCCAACTTTGGAATTCCATAAGTAGAGGACTCTAACTGTAATGTCCTGTGTGGAAATTCTGGAAGCTATGCTCTGGAGTGATTGATACTGGCTCATGTTGGAGATAAGTTTCTAAATTAGGCTGGATTACACGCCTTCAAGGTATGAGTTTTCCTTCATTACCTGAACTTTCACCTGGTAGAGGTAAGGGAATGTGGCAAAAAAAATACTTCCTATCCAGCTGTGTGAACAGTGGACTTCTACAAGGGCATACTGACTGGCTAGTACGCTGTGTGCTTCCTGGCTAAATCCTTCTGAGTAGCTGCAGCTAGGCATAGCTTGTGATAGTCTTGTAAATGTTAGTATTTATTTGGGGCTAAGAAGAAGAGCCCTTGGTGGGTATTGTCTCTAACATTAATATGTATGCTTTCTCAAACCCTATAATTTCATGCCTTCATATCTTTGCTCACACTATCTTCCTCTTGGATGTAGCACCCCATCCTGCTCTACCATCCTCCAAGGTTTGCCTTAAATGCTTCTTTAACTTTTTTAGTTCTTCCTCAAGGAAGAATAAATTGTTTCCTTCTCTGTGCTTGCATTGCATGACACCACTTCCACGTTCTTTTTTTTGGAGACAGAGTTTCACTCTTGTTGCCCAGGCTGGAGTGCAATGATGTGATCTTGGCTCACTGCAACCTCTGCCTCTGGGTTCAGGCAATTCTCCTGCCTCAGCCTCCCAAGTAGCTGGGATTACAAGCATGTACTACAATGCACAGCTAATTTGGTACTTTTTTTTAGTAGACACAGGGTTTCAGGCTGGTCTCAAACTCACGACCTCAGGTGAACCACCCGCCTCAGCCTCCTAAAGTGCTGGGATTACAGGCATGTGAGCCATGGCACCCGGCCCACATTCTTTTTTTAGTACTTACTGTCATTACAGTTATCTGTAAAGTGTCTGTCTCTCTTCTTGAGGGCACTGTGTGACTTTGCATTTTGAAGTTCCAATGTTTTGCACAATTCCAGGAACAGAATAAATGAACAGCTGTTTGTGAATCCCCACTAAATCACTGAGATGATACTGGGTGTCTTGAGATCAAGTTCAAATCATATGACTTCTTCAAGATTTAGGCAATAGCTACTTCCTTAAGAGATACTTTTTCTAAAACTCTATCTGCCTCATTCCTGGGACTTAGTCTCTTTCTTTTAATGATTCATATTACTTTCGATTGTTGTGTGGTTGCATTATTATCACGATTGTCAATCAATTATCATGTGCCTAATTTTGTCCCCTCAGAATATTCCACTCTTGAGAGAAGGAGTCACATCTTAATCTTTACATTGTTTAAAATGCCAAAATTGAAAAGTGAATGCAAAGGACATGCAATAAAAAGTTTTTAAAAATACATTAAACTGCAGTTTCAGGATTTAATGATTTAGATTATGGTTGTTTAAGAATCTGTTTATTAAGTTGTTAAAATGGGTCTGATTTTGCTAACTTTTAAATAAAAGAATACATTTTGCCTTGTTCCATAATCATTATTTCCATTCAAATAGCAGTTGCTAGTTCACAAACCACTTTTACACTCATTATGTTATCTGATCCAGATAATAGTATTTTATAAATACAGAGAAGGTATGAAATAAAGGAAAGAGCACTGATTTAGAACCAAAGAGAACTAACTGTTCAACTCTGTCTCCAGGACTTGGAGAAGCCATATAAATTATTTCATGAAGTTTAACATGAAAAATAAAGATGTTGTAACCTGCAATGATTGATAAAATTTTAAATTTCTGTGATCACCTTATTTTATGAAGTAAGCAAAAAATAGCATATTTCAGCCGAGTTAAAACTGCAACTACTTGTAAAAAAAAGGAAAAGTAATAATCAGTTACTACGGAGCACAAAAATGTTTGAGTCCCTAGAGTTAAACAATGCCATTATTCTGAGCAGCATCAAGGAGATTTAACAAATAAACATTACAATTCTGCATCTATTAGATCCTAAGTACATAAAATAACAATATCATTTTTCAAGGTAACAATCTCGGAAGAGACTGAATAATGAAAAGTAGGGCCGTTCTTCTATTAAGAATTGGAGTCCATACTATAGTAAGACCCAGTTCTAGGTCTTGGAAGCAACTGTTACTTCTGATGATACTTTGAGATGTAGCTTGAACTTTCCCTTTTTCCTTCGGCTGAAAATGGAAGCCAGGTAGTCTATCTAGTACTCGCTTCACCTGCAAAACTGAATTTTCTTAGAATATTCGTGTACCATGTCTAAAGACAAATAATAAGTAACTAGGTAGCCTAGGTGGTAGATGTCAGCTCTAGCTTCTATGTTCAAATCACTAAAAACAAATGCCCCATTTTCTTTCAAATTCAGAGTCTAGTGTGAACAATACATAATTAGAGAAAATACCTAATTCGATTGGCTTTTGTGGGTAGCAAATGAGCGATTATAATGCCTTATTTTTGCCCTATACCTGAAAAACTTGTAGTTCAGGAAGATAGGCAGAAAAGTAGGCAGGCAGGTAGATTAGATAGATGAACAGCTAGCTAGATAGATAGATAGATGATAGATAGATAGACAGACAGACATAAGAAAAAGGCTGGAGATAGTAAAATGATGATTACCAGAGGCTGGGAAGGGTAGTGGGGGTAGAGGTAGGGCAGAGAGTGAGGATGGTTTATTGGTACAAAACTGTAGTCAGATAGGATGAAAAGATATAGTATTTGATAACACAACAGGATGACTACAGTGAACAATAATTTATTGTACATTTAAAAATAACTAAAAGAGTATAACTGGATTGTTTGTAAGACAAAGAGAGGTTAAACGTTTGAGGTGCCAGATATCCCATTTACCCTGATGTGATTATTATGCATTATACGCCTGTATCAAAATATCTTACATAACCCATAAATATATATACCTACTATGTGCCCACAAAAATTAAAAGGAAAAAAAGCTGGAGGTATTTAACTTCCTATCTGATGGCTTCAAAGTTGCTTATTGCCATGGTTTGAGTGTTCTCACCAAAACTCATGCTGGGACATTAATCTCAGTGCAGAGATGTTGGGAGGTGAAACCACTAAGAGGCAGGGCCTAATGGTAGACACTGGGCCATGGGGCCTCCACCCTTGTGGACAGAGTCCTGCAGTGAGTCAATCCTCTCTCTCCAGAGATGACATTAGTTTTGGTGGAATGGATCAGTTCCCAAGAGAGAGGGTTGTTATAAATCAAGGTCTCCCCTCCTGTTTGGCTCCTTTGGCTTTGTCTGCTTTCCCTTTGACCTTCCAGCATGTTATGAGATAGCATGAAATCCTCAGGAGAAACCAGACAGATGCAGGCGCCATTCTTGTTGGACTTCTCAGTTCCAGAGAATCCTGAGCCAAGAAACCTCTTTTCTTTAGAAATTACCCAGTCTTAGGTATTCTGTTTTAGCAACAGAAAACAGACTAGGGCACTCATGTAATAGTAGACCCAGCCAGGTGCGGTGGCTCACGCCTGTATTCCAAGCACTTTGGGAGGCTGAGGTGGGTGGATCACGAGGTCAAAAGATCAAGATCATCGTGGCCAACATGGTGAAATCCTGTCTCTACTAAAAATACAAAAATTAGCTGGGCGTGGTGGCACGTGCCTATAGTCCCAGCTACTCGGAAGGCTGAGGCAGGAGAACCACTTAAACCTGGAAGGCAGAGGTTGCAGTGAGCTGAGATGGTGCCACTGCACTCCAGCCTGGCAACAGAGCAAGACTCCATAAAAAAAAAAAAAAAAAAAAAAATATATATATATATATATATATAGTAGCCCCTACACTGACTCACACACACATACACACCACACAGCCTCAGCTTGCCTCAGTGGTCTCACTTATTGCTGTGGCCATCCATATGCCTCCTTCTTTAATGGATATGCCAATTTTTTTTAGCTCTGTTTATCTATAAATTTGAATAAATTCTATATCAGTGTGTTAACAACTTAACAAATATTATGGTTCAAGTAGGAGGGAGATGATTTTAGCATGTTTTCCTCCCACTGTCTTGAAACAACTATGCTATTATGTTTCCGTAATCAATACATGTACAATGATTTAATGCAAAAGGTAACAACCTATATCTCCCTTTGCAGATTTCTCTGAAGATTTGTTTATTTTCATTGTTTAGTTTGCTATCTGTGTTTTAATTACACATTTCCCTTTGCCATCCCCCCCAAAATGTTGAAGGTAAACTCTCCTGGTAGCCCTTCAGCTGAGAAGAACACAATAGCTTTCATAAACATTGAACTAATCAATTAGAAGTTAGGGCTCTCATTTTAATTTATAAAGCTAGTTGTTTCAGATCTGAGTGAATCTAAAGATTAAGGTTTGATTAAAGGCATTAAACAAGTGGGTAAGATGTTTCTCTAGCTCTTTAGTGTTTAAGAAAAAAAAGCGTGCTCCACCAAACGATACAGAAGCAATGTTAATGCGTGCCTTGTCTGTTGCTTGCATTAATTAAAGCTATTCTCTTTTCCTTTTTAACTTCAAAGTACTTTGTATCAGTGATAATTAATTGGAAAGGCCACTGCAGTTCTTCTTGACAGAGACCTGGAAAGGAGATTTGATTTTAGTTTTAACTTATTAGCAATTCAAGCCAACAGTTTACATGTCTCATTCATTTTACTTTATTGCTTTGGAAATGTGTGTCCAGTTTCACAGTGTCTTGTATGTATTCAGAGTGTAACAATACATTAGCCATATTTTAAATATTTGAAATGAGTTTCAAAGGAAAAAAAAATGAAAGAAAAAAATAAAAGTTGAAATGCTCTGAACTTACAAATATTGACGGTAAAACAACTCTCAATGTTGCTTAATTCATAAAAGATGTTGGGTTATCTGTGATATTTCTTAAGACCAGAATCTTTTTTAAAATGTTGCTCTCTTGATCCCAGGAGCTTGAGGTTACAGTGAGCTATGATTGCCCTACTGCATTTTAGACTGGGAGACAGAGCAAGACCCTGTTTTAAAAAAATGTTTTTAAATATTGTATAGAATTCTATGTAATGAATGGACGTTAGTGTATATGTCTTTACAAATGTGAACATTTAGTACTGTACCAGTTTTGCTATTGAAAGATTTCAATAAAATTTAGGCTTGCCTTTTATCATACATGGACGAGGTTTGGTTTGCTTTATTTTTGTTTTGTTTTTATTGTTGTTGTTATTGTTTTTCCCTTTGATAAATACCAGTAAATGTAAATACTAAGCAAAGGTAATGCATATTTAAAATTTCTATAGATGATGACATATTTTGGTCTAAAAATACTGGGATATTCTACATTTTGACCGTGAATTTATGAGACTATCCTTCGCCCCACACTGTTGCTGCTGATGAACATGAGTAAGTACTTCCTCCTTTAAACCATTTTTATTTTTTGAGACAGAGTCTTGCTCTGTCGCTCAGGCTGGAGTGCAGTGGCATGATCTCAGCTCACCGCAACCTTTGCCTCCCCAGGTTCAAGCGATTCTCCTGCCTTAGCCTCCCAAGTAGCTGGGACTTCAAGAGCATGCCACCGCGCCTGGCTAATTTTTTGTATTTTTAGTAGAGACAGAGTTTCACCGTGTTAGCCAGGATAGTCTTGATCTCCTGACCTCGTGATCCGCCAGCCTCGGCCTCCCAAAGTGCTGGGCTTACAGGTGTGAGCCACTGCGCCCAGCCTAAAGAATTTTTTAAAAGCCAGCACACTGTTTTTATATTATGCACTTATTTAATAGTATTGAAGTTGAGTCTTTCAAATGCGTATGGTCTTTTGTATTTTCTTGCCACTGAAGAGACTGTTCACGTTTTCAATTTTTGTAGGATTTTCAATCACCTTTTTCTATTTTTTAATTTGTCCTTTATAATTAAATTAATTGACCAATGTTATATTTATTTAAAATACCCCAGGTAAATCTCATGTATCCTAGCATTTGCTAGCCAGTGTTAGTATCTACTCTCTATTACCTATACCATAAGCTCTAATCTATTTAATCTGCCAGTTAATCCCTTCTATGATGTGAGTTTTTTTTAAGTTTTTACTTTTTCTTTTGTTAACTTTTTAACTAAAACTTGTGGTATTTCTAAACTCACTTTTAAATTCTATCTGGCATGAGCCCAGGATTACTATGGTATACAAGAAATATTTGCTGCACTGATCAGCTCACCATGGCCACCCACTCCTGGGGTCCCAGACAGTTTATTCTTAAAGACAGTACCTAGCTCTCAGAGTGTTAGCACCTCAGTCACATTTCCCCATCTGAGATGTCTCTAGGAATTTGAGGACAGGGCCTGAAATCAATCAGTTATTCTAATAATAAACTATTCTGAGCCACTTGTAAAAGCAATGTGATAATATGAATGTGTTTTTCACAGTAGAAAAAGTTAAAGACAGTCCTCATCACATGACGGTAACAGTTTTGGTAGTTTTTCATTCTTTTACCTTTAAAAGAATTTATATAAAGTGTAACAATATCTGGAAAATGGTAATCTCACAATAAATGTTAAAAAGCATCATTTTTATTAAATGAGATCATTGCAATTATAGTTTTTGATAGTTTAGATTATTATTACTCTTCCTGCCCGATCTTAGGTTGATGAATTCTACTTTCCCTCTCAAGTGATGTGTCCTTGACTGTATGACTGGCTTTGACCAATAGGAGGTTGGCAAAAGTGATGTATGCAGAATTCTTATACAGTATGTACTTGTGCAGCTTAACTTGGCTTTTGTACCTTACTGATTCACCATGAGAAAACTATGCCCCAGGTATCTGTTGTTTTTAGAATCTGGGCCCCAAAACAAAAGTTCATGGAACAGTTCTAAATGTAACCCAGAGCCCAGAGCCATGTTCAACTGGATCTGCATCCTGACACAAAGCCACCCAGCTGAGACCATCACCCGCTCAGCAAAATCACAGTTGACCAGTGCCCTCTTCACTAAGTGTGAGAATAAATGCTTACTACTGAAAGCCACTCAGTTTGAGGATTATTTGTTATATCATTTGGGTGGTAGCTTAAAGGTATAGCACTGGTGCCCATGGCATTCATAACAGTAATAGGTTGTCAAATGCTTACCATAGCTTTTCTCATTTGATCTGCCTACAACTATAGATGTTGTATTATCCTTAGACACAGAAAATTTAAGTAACATATTGAAATAAAAATATAATGTTATAAACCTAGCATTACAACCCAGCCTTTCTGAATTTAGTACCCCTGTTCTTAGTGACCATAACATACAGTCTCACTAGATGTCCAAACTATGACTCCTCAAGAAAATAACACAATGTGTTTTAAGCTCTTTGCAAGCATATCAGATATTGTTTCCGTGTAAGTATGAATCTGGCCTAATCTGACATGAAAAGTACAAAATAAAGCAGTAATTCCTAATCTCAGTTATTCCTGGGAACTGCCCAGTGGTGGCAGTGAGGAGAGCATGAGGATGTTCAGGGTTCAGCATGGACATTCTAAAACAGAAACTTCAGGACTAGGGACTATGGATATTTATTTAGAATAAGTTATTTAGGCAACCTTGAAAGAGCCAGCATTTCATCTCTCCAAGGGACTCTTAGGGTAGGAATAGTGATTTTTACTAAGAAAAAGTCTTAGTTTATACTTTATTTTCTAAATGCCAAGTGACTCGGACCTCCAGTTTTACTTAGAAAGAATGTCATGTCCAGTATACTGAGCTCAATATGGACTCATTAAGGAAAACTTTATGTTCCCCATCTTAACTGTTTAAGGAGTGTAGCATCACGAAAAGGTCAAGACATTACAAGTCAAAAAATCTCTGGTTCCAATCCCATCTCTGTCTTCCTACCTGTGTGACTTTAGACATGCCACCTAAACTCTCAAAATTTAACTTTAATTATTTTTAAAAATACAGTATAATTTTCCTTATCGAGTAGGTTTTTGGGGGAGGATTTATGAAGATAACATATTTTAGAACATCCTGTTTAATGGCACAATTTGGTCTGCATTCAGTACACATCAGGAATTATGATCCTTTCTTATATATATTAAGTTGTATGGAAGACACGTGGAAATAAGAAAACAAAGACTGTAAAACTCTCAATTTTTAAAAGTCCTGTGAGCATAGGAGGCTGGATGAGTGCTTTTCCTCAAAAAAACACAATCCAGGAGTCAGAGCCTAAGTAAATATGGAAATAGGCCTCAGGATACTATTGTCTTCACAGCTTGTCTTTGCTGTCAAAAAAAGAAACCAGGCTTCTAATTGGCTGTGACCACAGAGCCTTGGACCAGAATCCCAAATTTACAAAATAAAAAGTTGTCTCCAGGTAGTGAAACCGATTTGGAATTCTTCTTTATTTTCTAAATTCATGAAAAGATATAATAATGTAACTCATCCATAGTCATTCATTTACATAATATCTATATGCATGCTTGCCTATCCCTAATTTAGAGCAATATTAACTTCTTGATACTTAAAAGATTGTTAGTTTTTTTAAAAATAAATTCAAAGGATATGGTGGGTATTAAACAACAGACAATATAATTGTTTCTATACAAAATAATATTTTTTCCTATGTCAACCTATCCCGCCCTGTTTTCCAGATAGGCAAAGCAAATTCTCAGCCCTATATTCCTACTGGAAAATGGAAACCTAAAGATGTTAAGTGATATGCCCAAGAAACTACAGGAAATATAGACAAGAAATATATATATATTTTAAAATACTGACACAGTGCTCATTTTACTAAAACTTGCTGAAACTTTGGGAAATTGTGTCCTGTTAGAAATCAGCATGCGTATCAAGGTAAGAAACTTCAATATCTCATTTATTTTCTAAGTTATTACCACACCTCTCAATTACTGGAAGAACATTCAGTTTCATTAATCTCAAGACAGGGGACCAACTCTTTTTATTTTTTTTAAACCCTGGTTTCAGTGTGTCCAGAAAAGAGGTCTATATATTGCTGTGTAGATATATAGCTAAATAGGTACCTCAGATGATGAACTGCTATAGAGACAAAGTGTCCAGAAACAACTCTTTGAAGAAGGAGTGAGCGAGAAGCCAAATCTGATTACTGAGAGGTGAAATTTATGATGAACACAGTGTCAGAAGGAAAATCACAAATCAGAGAATTGAGTGGTGAGCTGAGTTCAAAAGGGTTCAAAGACCATGTCAAGGTCTCATAGTGAGCAAGTGGCAGAGTTTGGAGCCACGCGGTTGACTGCTATGATCAGATGTGCTCAACAGTTTTGATGGTGGTTAGAGATTTGGATGGATGAGTGCATGCCTGCATGAAAGTGAGAATAAATTTTAATTCATAATCTAGAAAACAATCAACATCATTCAACATAATGGATGGCATGGCAACACATGGGAAAAAAGATATGTGTGTCTAAAAAAGTGCTCTGCTTTTGTTAAAAACATTATTTGGAAAAATAAATAAATAACATATTGCAATAGGGTGGTGTAAATTCTTATGTTGGGTTTCCAAATGTCCTTCCCTTAACAAATAGGTCAATTTAAATAGATGATACAAACAAGGAAGAGCTCTTTCCTTGGAGAAAATGCACAGTATGTCTTCGCCTTATCTAGTTTGGTACAAGGGAAAGTCTGCATGAGGCAGGGACTTGGTTTTGGCTGTGGCCATAAGATGGTGACAAGTACTAAACACTCAGGATCTGTTTTTTTATCCTGTTCTGCTGAGTTCCTCCTGTCTTTCCAAAGATTACTCACTATCACCAAGTCTCGGACCCAGGTTTCCTCACTAGTAAAATAAAAAGGCTCATTTGGCGATTTCTGAAATTATAAGTTTAGTCTACCTAGATTCTCTTCTTGTCCAGAAAAAAGCCAAGGGCCATATGAATGAATCCCCTATAAAATTATTTTTGCTTTGAGACGCCCATGACTTCAGCTCTGGCTTCAGAATGTTTCTATTGCTTCATATAATCACATTCAAAGTCATTTTAATTGTTTTTTTTCTTTGCATGCCTACTGTTCTGTGTTCTTCATTTTTCTCTGCACCTAATTTGATGGCAAAGTAAGGCCAGGAATATATAGAAATCCATCCTCTAGCCATTGCATTAATTGATGCCTGGGAGTAAGGTAATGCTATCTACTGAGACTGAATCAAGTGATTGGTACAAAATGCTGATTTTCAAATACATTTTATCTAACCATTTGAGCTGCCTTGAAAATTGGCATAATTTAACAGTCTGAGCCTCTAAGATAAGGTAATTCTTGATTCATATTTTTCATTTCACAGGAGAGGGAATGAGAAGGCAAGGTTTGATGTGAGTGACTCCAGTACCTATTGACTGTAACAGAGTATACTTTTCAAACACACAAGAAAAAAATGTAAATTATTAAATTACCTGAAGTGATTCTGAATAAGTAGACCCACCCTAACATCTACTACAAATGAAGCTTCTCTTTTCTTAAAAAAAAAAAAAGCCCCTCATAATCAAAGGACTATGAATATTCAAAATAAAAATGGGATTAGAAAATTTTGTGATGCTTGTACAATGACAGGAAAGAAATGAGATTGTTAATTCATTGGGTCACATCATATCCATTCCAGATTCCACGGTTTAACACTTCTTCCTCACTACAGAGGATTCATTATGAAGTAAAAGCAATTGTAGAATACATTTTCCTGAATAATGGCAAGAAAACTGCCATATAATTACTGGGAGTTAAAAACGACAATAATGTGTGTGTGTGTTCACATGTGTGAGCACACATTTTGCAATATACGTGTAAGAATAAGCATTGACGAGAGGCAGAGTAAATGTTATGAACCCTATTTCCATAGAGTAAATCAAGTTATATGACTGTGAACCCCAAATATCTGAGACAGATCTCAATTTAGGAAGTTTATTTTGCCAAAGTTAAGGACACGCCTGTGACACAGACTTAGGAAATCCCGAGGACATGTGCCTGTGGTGATCAGGGTACAGCTTGTTTTATCCATTTTAGGGAGACATGAGGCATCAATCAATATATGTAAGATGTACAATGGTTCAGTCTGGTAAGGCAGGACAACTGGAAGTGGGGCCTTCCAGGTTAGAAGTAGATAAGAGACAAAAGGTTGCAATGTTTTGAGTCCTTGATCAGCCTTCCACTGAATACACGTTTAGTCTGGGTCAGTGAGTTTGCATTTTTACATAAAAAATAGGGCAGAGGGGCCGGGCGCAGTGGCTCATGCCTGTAATCCTGGCACTTTGGGAGGCCAAGGTGGGCGGATCACCTGAGGTCGGGACTTCGAGACCAGCCTGACCAACATGGAGAAACCCCATCTCTATGAAAAATATAAAAATTAGCGGGGCGTGGTGGCACATGCCTGTAATCCCAGCTACTTTGGAGGCTGAGGCAGGAAAATCACTTGAACGCGGGAAGCGGAGGTTGCGGTGAGCCAAAATTATGCCATTGCACTTCAGCCTGGGCAACGAGCTTAAAAAAAAATTATATAAATATATATATATTTCTTTCAGATGAACCTCAGAAGGATGACTTTGAGTTCTGTCTGTCTTTTTATCCACAGGAATTTCCTTGTGGGCAAATTGTGAGGGAGGTAGCTTTGCCCTAAGCAGTTCCCAGCTTGACTTTTCCCTTTAGATTAGTGATTTGTGGGAAGGGCCGGATGGTTCAAAATTTATTTTCCTTTCTCAACTCTATAAATTCAGTGAAAACATGTCCTCTTTCTTTCAAAAATGAAAATCATTATTGTCTGCCTACGTTCCAGCAACTGGATAGTGCCATTAAAATGCTATAAAGTTGATTATGGCAAGATCTCTATTCAGAGGAACAGAATGATCAAGTAGAAGAGACACACCTGTAAAATATCAGTTCAATATACAGTAGAAGATACTGTGATTATATTTGCCTCATTTGGAATGTTTTAATATACCCTGACAGTCTAACTAAAGTCTAAGTTCACTGCTTCCCACAATCTGCTTCCATTTCACTGTTTTCTAAGCTGCCTTTTGTTGTCCTGCCAGAGCAACCATTTTTCTAGAATGTGAAAAGCTGATTACGTCATCTTCCCAACACTACTTTTGGAAAAACAAATCTGGTTATGGGATTTTCTGAAACTGTGTACACATTGATGATAAATCACAAACAAATTATAATTTCGGAGATAAATAACTTTTCCCCTTGCTTTTCAATATTAGAAAATAGTTTTGTGTGAGTTATTTGATACATTGATATATGAACCAAGCCATTGAGTTTTATCTTCACAAACACAATATTTATGTGATAACATGAAGAGGAGGAAAGCTGATTGCTCATGAACAAAAAGGTCATAAAATCATGAAAAATGACTATGGGAGAAAATACTATTTTTAATATTTTTCAGCTCCTACCTAAAAAGGTGGGTATACACACACACACACATATATATTTGTAACCCTATTTTTAGAACTCTAAAGCAAAAACTGTACTAGATTCTCAAAAATAAGGCAATCTTTATTCACTGTTACATCAACAGGTATACATTGTAAGAACTATATAAAAATAGTGTCCAAAACAGAATAACTAGAGCTCAAGAAAAAAAAAAAGATGATATATTGAATGAGCCAAGATTTCAAACTGTGCCTAGAGACTCTAAACTCAGCTACATCCCAGCTGGTTTGTGAATTATATGCTAATGGGTCTTACCCATAATAATAATATATATGTGTCTTCTATTTGATTTATCATTAAGCACCTACATTTAAGTGGAAATGAGTACCTAAATTTTCTCTCTTTATATGCCTCACCAATCTTTTTTCTCTTTATTTCAATGATGTTGCTATCTTTTCATCCTACACTAATCGGCTGTACTTATATCTGCTGATGTTCAAGTCACTGCAAAATGCCTTGCCATTTTTGAAATGCATTAAATTCAAATCAAAATAAAAAAGTTCCTAAGTATCCCAGCAATCACGAAGGAAGAGTCTTTGTGGCTACTTCACCGAGAGCATGTGGAAGAAAAGGGGCTTATTTTATGCTTGTCACAAAAACTGAAATGGAACGAGAAGAGGATAAAGACAAGCCCCTTATCTTTTCCTCAAGTTTCACCAATTTATATGTTATTAAGGGTCCAGACATCAACTATGACCTGTCTTACTTCTGACTTACATGATGTCAGAGAAGAAACAGTTTACAAACATTCCGTTACCTTATTCCCTTTCTCTGTATTTTCTCTACTAAATACGCACAATACAAATTCATGTTGAAAGGCATTCTTACCATGATTCTGACTATAAACTCTCACAGCACAAATATGCAGTCATTAGTTTATGTTAAACCACACAAAAAATTTAAGGATAATAGAATTTCTCTGTGACAAAAGGGTAAGAATGAGAGGAAAAGGTAAATGGATTGTAATTATTTTTCATGGATTGAAGATTATTCGGGATCACATAAGATTCATCCTCTATTCTAGTAAAGGTTATAATAGATAAATTCAAACAGGGGTATATTTCATTCAGAACGTCCACAATGAAATGAAGGTACTTTTTCACGTGAACAGCTTAGTTTAGGCTTAAAAGCTAATATTCTGAGAGGTTTTATAATTTGAAATGACTATCCAGGAAAGCTGTGGGATTCATTGCTGTAGTGGCGTCTGTATCATACAGGCTCCCACCATTCTTAGTCACGTTACATTACATTTTTCATTCATCCTTTCTTTCAACGTATATTTATTGAGCATCTACTATGTGCCAGGACGTGGCAAATAGACTAATATTTATTGATTGATTTAGTTTTCACTGGATCACTCAATCACCTTTTCAAATATATTCCATAAGCTCTTGTTTGTCATGTGGCAGTCATTATAGTAGGTAATAGGACACACAAAATCTGTATAAAAAAATAAAAGTTCTACATTTGATAAATTTAGATATTTATGAAAAAGACAAAACCTGTTTCAATACAGTATAATATATAATAAAATAGGAATATGTCTATGGTGGTGCAAAGAATTAACTGTTAGAAGAATCATAGAAAACTTCACAGAAGCGAAGGCACATGAGTTGGATGGTAACGAATAAATAGAAATGTGGGTGGGCATGGTGGCTTAAACCTCTAATCCCAGCATTCAGCGAGGCTGAAGCGAGTGGATCACTTGAGGCCAGGAGTTTGAGACCTGTATGGCCACCATGACGCTCCCCTGTCTCTGCTAAAAATGCAAAAATTAGCTGGACATGGTGGCACACTCCTGAAATGCCAGCTACTCGGGAAGCTAAGGCACAAGAATCGCTCGAGCCTGGGGAGGCGGAGATTTCAGTGAGCTGAGATCATACCACTGAACTCCAGACTGGGTGAGAGAGCGAGACTCTGTCTCCAAAAAAAAAAAAAAAAAAAGTATTGGTAAGTAAGACAACTCATGTGTAAATGGTTTTGTGTGTTTGAAGATCTATGTGAGTTTCATGAAACTCAGATCAGTAGTTCTCAGTGAGGTGCAATTTTGTGCCCATGGGACATTTGGTAATGTCTGGACGCGTTTTTAATTGTAATGACTTGTGGGGCAATACTATAGAAATTTAGTGAGTAGAGACCAGGGATGCATCTAATCATCCTACAATGCACAAGACAGCTCCTTTACCCAACAGCAAAAATGGTTCAGCTCAAAATGTCAGTAGTGATTTAAAGAAAGCTGGTAGAAGGTCAGTAGGAAAAGAAGTTAGAAATGAAGTCAGCAAACCCAAATATGGAGCTTTAACATTTTCTTATGTGTGATGGATGGGAAGTGATATCATTTTAGCAGAATAATTACATTTTTATATTTATTTCCAGGATAACTCTATAAGCTGAAATATAGAAGATAACATTTGTTTTCACTAACATTGAATGCTATATAACTATAATTATACTATTAGTCACAATAATTTACATGCAGTAGCATGTAGTGGAGATGAAAGTTTAGGAAAGCTCACTACCTCACTGTGCAACATATATGAAAAGATTTACATTTGAAGCAAGATGTAAAGAAATATATATTTCTTTTATGTACCTAGAGCAGTTATTATTTCAATTATTTCAGCTTGAACTTCCCTGCTATTTTTTTCTCATTATCTTTTAAAATATTTTAACTTTTGAAGACTCTGGGTCCTTGACAATTTGTTGGATGAGATCATCACTGATGGTAGTAGAATTTAAGAACATGTGCTCACATTATAAATTTCAAACTAGGCTTGTTTGATTAATTTTATTAAGGAAGTGCTAGCACAATTAAATGCCAAGTATCTGGCATGTAACATATTCAGGTAGACACTTAAATTTTATGGAGACAAAAATATGTACATAGGCTTCTCCTGTCAATTTCTAATATTCTGCATTTTAAAAATTTCTTTTACTATGAAATTTGGAAACCCTCCCTTATTCTTTTGTGTGTTTAAGCAAAATAAGTGTCTGTGACTCTTTTGGAAGATGCTTTACAGATGGACAGGGCTCTGTTTTTGCATTAAATAGAACCAAATGCCATGCTTCATTGGTACAGCAACCAGCATTTATGCAAATCTGAAGAGTAGGCAGGTGCAAGAGCAAATTTCTTAATGCCATTTGCTCTGAAAATTATATAAAGCCTCTAAAGCTAGGCTTTTTATAGTAAAGGATTTTTGTTTGGTATTTTTTAAAAATAACACCTGCTCCAGGCAGAAAAGTGCCCATCCAGCAGGAAGTGGGTTGCTTTTTGTGGGGAAGGAGTCCCAGCTCTTGTCTCTAAGAAATAATAAGACAATAAATGAAATATATTTTGAAAATGCTGGGGAGGATGGTTTAGGTAAAAGGAGGAGAGTGAGATGGGAGAGATTTTGCTTTTTGCACTGACAGATGCAGGCAAATGGCAGCAATTCAGCTCAGCCAAAGAGATGGCAGAACTCCACGGGACTCCATCTGGGGCCTGTTTCTTTGGCCTGTGAAGCTTGGCAGAGCCTTTCCCTGGTAGGCCTATATTTCCCTTTCTCTTTCCACCCTGGCCTAAAATAAGAAGGACTTTGTGTACAATTATCTGATTAACTCTCAAGAGCTAATGACTCTCATTTGTTTGTTTGTTGGTTTTTTTTCTTGATGAACTTTCCTTCATCCTTTCAACACTCGTCCATAGACTCAACAGTGAGTAATTAAGATCAGAGATTTGTTTATTCTGATTCCTTTCATCAAAGCTGAATTCTCCCTGACAATATATTTTGGTAACCTGCTTATTTTCAAAGAGAGGTAGATTGTGTTTTAATGTTTTAATGACATGATGTCTCAATATATTTGTCTGCTCTTGGAGACACTAGCAGTTCACTCACATTTTTTTTATCCTTTAAGGAGGTCTTACCATGTGTTATCAAGAACTGGTGGGGCTGGAAATGAAAAAACTCATTTTTCATCCTAGTTGTGTCATTAACTCCTTTCAGCCACTCAGTCATGTAACTTTTTAAAAATTTTTTTCTGAATATAATGGCATTATGGATATGAAAGCCATCTTCCCATTCACCTCCAAGGTTGGTCACCTGTTCTGAGTTTCTGTACTGATGTTCCACTCTCTTAAACATCCCCATGCACATCCCCCTGAAAATTATCATACAAAGAAAAGAGTAAAAAGCTTTTTAGAAAGAGGCAGGTTTACTCTTATTTGGCAAAAGATAAACAAGACATAAGCACCAGCTTTACATCCAGTGCTGTGCTAGGTGTTAGAAATATGATATGAGTAACATTTAGCCCTGCTCGATAGAAAGCTCAAAATCTTCCTAAGATTTAAATGTAGAAATATATCATGATTATAAAATAGTATATATTTATTTGGTATATCAAATAATGGAATAGACACTCTTATGGGTGGTTTTAACTGACATTACTACTTATTAATCTATGGTGTTAAGCACATACCTATTCTCTGTGGTCAGTTTCTCTTCATTTTTCCCTTCCAAATACACCCAACACCTTGCTCTCAGTCTCAATGTATTTACTTCCTAAGTTTCTCCCCTTCAGAGTACATTTGAACTGTTTCCCTCAGCTAACAGCCCTACCTCTTCTCAATGTGGTTTTCCTACAGACTCTTCTTCTATATACTTTCTTTACTCTCATTCCTTTGGGGTTATGGGTAGCAACCACCCTGTTGTTACTATCCCCACAGCTCAGGAAGGGACATCCCTGGTATTTCCCATGCATTCTATCTACATCTTTTAAAATTTTTTTGTTGGCTAGGCACAGAGGCTCAGACCTGTAATCTCAGCACTTTGCAAGGCCTAGGCAGGAGAATAGCTTAAGCCTAGGAGTTCCAGACCAGACTGGGCAATATAGTGAGACCCCTGCCTCTACAGAACATTTTAAAAATTAGCAAAGCATGGTGGCACATGCCTGTAGTCCCTGTAGTCCTAGCTACTCAGAAGGCTTAGATGGGAGGATTGCTGAGCCCAGGAGGTGAAGGCTGCAGTGAGCTGAGATAGCACCATTGTACCTCAGCCTGGGCAACAGAGTAAGACACTGTCTTAATAATAATAATTAAACATTTCTATTAATAAACATTCCTAAAATTATAATAAATGAATATATCATTAATTCCTGCTAATTAATGTGCAATTTAAGTCAAGAGGGGTGCAAAGCTGTCCTTGAAATGAGATTATCGGAAAAGGTGGCATTTCATAGTCATCAATATACAGGAAATCAGAGAACCTCAAGGGAATAATTAACAATTTGATGTCTTAAGTCTATTTCCTAGGATAGCAGGTTCATAGTTGGAGGCTTACATATTAAGAGAATTCTCAGGATCAACACTCGTTATGGGAGTGAAGGCAGTAGGGTTGATCTGACACGGGGAAATTCAACAGTGATTGAGCTGCAGTAAAAGGCTCACAAATAGCTTGGGGAACACTGGGGATGGGTCGGCCTATCAGAGTTGTCCTGCCTTCAGATGAGGCAGCTAGGCTTCATCATTAAAGGGGCATCTTGGATGAAGCAGCTGCCTTGGAAAAATTCCCCAAAGAAGACCAACTGACAGCCCTCTGCCATTTACACTTTCAGCTGCCACTGGAGAAAGAGTGCCTTGGTTCAAAAGGGAAGATCTGAGTAGCAGGAACAGCACAATACTCACTACATTTGGTATGGAAGGACGTCAGGCTGTGTTTGGGGGAGTATTAGAGGAAAAAGGGGAAACATGTTATGAAAAGTCTTGCTAGCAGCGCTAATGACGTTTAACAAGTTATCTACGCTTTCTGAGACTCATTGTGATGTTTAACAAGTTATCTACACTGTCTGAGACTCTGATCATAAAAAGCAAGAGTTGGTTTTATCTCTGAGATTTTTCAGGCTTTAACTTTCCTTCAGTGTACCCAGATCCTGTTCTCATGAATGTTAACAAGAAATTAATAATTAGGAAGCCAAATATGTTTGCCATATCCCCTGGTCTTTTTTTATTTTATTCACTTATTTATTTTTAGAAACAGGCTCTCTCTGTCACCCAGGCTGGAGTGCAGTGGCAGGATCCTAGCTCACTGCAGCCTCAAACTCCTGGGCTCAAGTGATCCCTTTGCCTCGGTGTCCCAAAGTGTTGAGATTACAGGCATGAGCCACTATGCCAGCCCAACACTGGTCTTCTGGAATGAGCCCCCAATTAACCTCTTCAATCAGAGAAAGCAAAAAATGACTTTTATTGAATGCCTACCCTACCCCAGCCACTGTGCTACTTTCTAATCCTCGTAAGTAGGTTGTATCTGTATTTTGGAGTTATTTATGTCTTATGTACATTATAATTAAAGGTGTACACATTTTCCCATCTGCTGCTCTGTCAAGAATAGACCATTGATATTTTACCAGCACTAACATCGGGTGAGATTCATATTCTGCTCCTTAGGAGTTATGGGACCTCTGACTGATTCATTAAGTTAACTCAACCTCAGTTTCTTCATTGGCAAAAATGGAAATTCATTTCCATTTTTCTAAAATCTATAACATATATGAAATGCCCTATAGAGTGCATGGAAGATAAAAGGCACTCAATATTTTATATTATCTCTCCCCGCTCTTGTCATATGTTTTCTTCTTACAGTTCCTTTTATGCCTTCTTTCTTCCCTGGATTTCTATTTCCTTCCTGGGGTGCTCCTTGAAAACAGAGTATGTGCATAACATATATTAATTTTGAAATGGTTAAACAACGCCTATGTTTTAACAAGTGCTTTTCTAGGCACAGTCTCTGGGTCACCAATATCAGAGTCATGAGATTTCTTTATAAAATATAGAATCATACTCTGTAGTTCAAAATATTGGATTCAGAATATCTGAGGTTATACTTATCCATTTTATCAACATTCTCAAGTTAGTCTTATACATGTAGAAATCTGGGAATTAGTGATTCAAGAAATTCAGGAAAAATGTTTGCTAAAAACACATATGTGTGATGTGATTGTTCCCAATATTCTTAAGAAAATGAGGATGGTCAGAAAAAAAAAGAAAGATACACATATTTCTTTTAATATACTAACCATTTTGTATTAATAATTTAAAGATAAAATAATGAGAGGGCATACTGAAGTTAGATTGGGTTAACTATGTTCTAGGAGATGTTAAATTAGGAAAGATGCTGGGTCCAATTAGAGTCCCCAGAGATTCATGCCTCAGTGAGATAATTAGAGAATTAAGGATTTTTTATTCAAAATGTGGTTATTAAAAAGAAATAAGAGGTAAAAGTTCCTAAGATCTTTGGCATTATTCTAAATGAACCAGGTTCTTCTGCTATAGAAAGATTCAACATAAATAAGACTCATGAACTAGAACTAGAAACTAGAGAATCACGGACATCCACAAAATGTAAAAACTTTGGTAACAGACTTTTCCATCACCCCCCTTAACCATTTATCTGTTTTGAGGGTCAAGGAAAAGTTATGTTAAGGTTTCTGAGTAATATGTCTAATGTGTAATTTTTCTAAACTCTTAATCCATTTTGCTTCTATCTTCTGCTTTTTCAGCTTTGAGTCTAGAGGAGTTCCAATGAGCACAGTACAATTCCTTTGATACTTCTGTTGATTTCACTCTAAATGTTGATGTTTTATACCTTAGCTTTAATCAAAAACTGTTTTGTTTCTTAATTCTTACCATGGGGCAGGTCTGGTTCCACCATATCATCATTTGTATATGATCTCTAGAAATATGATTCTACTGCTTTTGGGACTGGGTTGCTGTTATTTCCCAACTAAATATGCCCTTATCCTCATCAAAAATAATACACAGACTCTCTTGCTAGTATTCTGTGAAATTTTTAAAGCCTGGAAATCCCTAGGAACTGAAATTGAGACCAATCTCTGCTAAGCATTGGAAATAAACTATAGATGCTTCTTAGCAAAATGTGTAAACACCAAAAGAATAAAGAAAAACAAATGAATTTTTGTTGCCAGAATCAGGAATCCTCTCTTTTATGAAATGAGCTAATGACTAATACTTACCTCCACTTTCCAATAGTTTTGGGTCATTTACAAAAGTTGAATACACTTATACATACATATGTTTTCATCCAAATGTGGAAGCATTTTCTCCCTAAACTTATGCCTAACCTGGCTTAATTTTTACTTCATTAGGTGCATTTTATCTATATGATGCCCTAACTTGACATTCTACTGATTCTTATTTGTATCTTCACTAGCATACAATTTATCTTTCCTCTTTGTCTTATATAATTTCTAAGATTTTCTCTATTTACCAGCCTTAATTCTATAGACATCAACCCAAATCATAGTTAATTACCTAGCATTCAGCCAGAATTGCCCCAGCTCTCTTAATAATAGGTATTGTAATACCGTGGCTAAATATTCTTCCTATTCATCTGCCAATGTGTGAATTACATAGCAAGATGAACTTAAAAAAAATCACCTTTCTACATCATCTATTTTTGTATGCTGAGCACAAAACATGTCTCTGGATTCTGTTATCTAATTGTGTCCTCAAACCTCACAAAGGATTATGCCAAAATCTAGGCAATAATTTCAGTGTATGGATCATTAAGGTAAGAGACAAGATTTACCTTTGGCATTCGGGAGGACTCTTGAGTGATCGAGATAATGGAAGCAACAAAGTTAATATAATAGAAAGTCATTACAGCATGTTTGCAGAATGTCATTTTGGATAATTACGTTTCCCACAGTGTTAGTTTGAGTCAAAGTAGATG
This sequence comes from Gorilla gorilla gorilla, assembly GCF_029281585.2. Taxonomy (NCBI): domain Eukaryota; kingdom Metazoa; phylum Chordata; class Mammalia; order Primates; family Hominidae; genus Gorilla; species Gorilla gorilla. The sequence goes on from NC_073242.2 coordinate 92,709,509, forward strand.
TAGAGGTTGTGTATAGCTTATAAAAGAGGTCACAATTGCATTGAAAAACAAAACCAAACCACTAGAAACAAAGGAAACATAATAGCATCTTTTAAACGTATTTCCTGTTTTTATAAAAGCACTCTTTAAAAATAAGTTATTTTATAAACCAAATATATGACACGTCTAGGATTAGCGATTTAAAACATTGTCTGAAGAAAACAGCACAGCACATAGTTTACTAAAAAACAGAAATGTAAGCAAATGGTGATGCTTCCATTTAGGGCATTCCTTGGGGAGCAGGGGTGAAAATGGGGATAGTAATGGAGACAGGGTTTAGGGTAGGGGAGTGGATGAGGGTGGGTGTGGAGATGGGGATGGAGGTGGGGATGGGGGTGAGAATGGGGTTGGAGGAAACGATGGGGTGGAGATGGGAATAGGGTGAGGATGGGGTTGAGGTTAGGATTGTGGAGGTGGGGATGCAGATGGAGGTGAGGTTGGGGAGGGGATGGTGTGAGGACAGGAGTATATACATAATATGCATATATTATACATAGTATATATAAATACATATGTGAATATATAATAAATATATATATATGTGTGTGTATATATATATACACACACACACACACACACTCCTGTCCACCCCATCCCCATACCCAACCTCACCTCCATCTGCATCCCCATTTCCACAATCCTAACCTCACTTGCTACTTGGGGACACATGTATACATATATATACACTTAGAGAACCAAAGCTATGGTATGGGTTTTTATTTGCAATAGACAATCAGATTCATAAAACAAAAATAAGCTTTCATCTTACACTATGTTAGCTCAGTTTTATGAAAGTATGCAGGGCAATAAATGCATCAAGTATAGCATCTTCATCATTGAGAGACCTGACAGCTTCTAGAGTGAGCACATAGTCTCTTTCATCTCCTCACCTATATGGGCCATGCATGGCTTCTATAAATAAGACCCAAGATGTCTGCAAGTCACTTTGATACAGAAAAGAAGCCACCTCAGGTTTCCACCAATCTTTCATGCTATTTGAGTCATATAGGTTTAAAATTGTCCAGACCACACAGCTCTACAAAACCAGGTGTGTCACCAAGTAGCAAGTGAAGCACGACTATATTCTGCATTTATCTTAACCCTAGAGTTCCTAAGGAAATATGACTGTGACATAAGAAATACAAAGTTCAAGGTCCCTCCAAGCCAAATCTGCAGAAACTGGGTCTAAGGAATCTGCTAATCACAACCATATAATAACCATAAAATTTGGCAAATGCTAACATATAGGTATGTGAATTTCTATGGAATAAAAATAAAAGTATTTAATTCTAAGTGGGATATGCAGAAAAGGCTTTACACAGGAGATTACATTTGTGTTTATTGAGAAAATAAAGAAACATTTTAGTGGCTGGAAATAAAGCTTGGAACAATTTAGGCAGAAGAAAGAGTAGGTAGAAAAACAGACTTTTAGATATTTGAGGTAGGGTATTGAGACTTCAAGATGCTGGAAATATTTTGAGGACAGAATTCAAGGGATATGAAACTAGAAGGAAGGCCAAGCCCAGTTGACTGGACTCTTTTGAATTAAAAATATTAATACTTTTTCTGCAATTATTTTGACCATTCACAAATGCCTTGATTTATGTTTACATTATAAAAATATCAACATAAGTCACTATTAATCATGAGGCTATTCATAATTATGGAAAACAAAAATCACCTGAAATAGCAAAGGAAGATTTACTCCCCTCCACTTGAAGAAATATTGTATGTTTATTAATAAGGAATGCATATGTTGGATGTGTGTCAGGAAAGGTTATACCCCACAGTATATTAGGCATTTCTGAAATAAGGGAAATTGGAAGAAATTAGACCAGGGAGAGTAGAAGTACCAAAATTTCCTAATTGAGAATGGGAAATTCCTGATACACTGTCATCATAAATAACACAAATATTTTGTGATTTATTGTTTGCTAATACAGGATGTCTTAGAATAAAGTTTAGGGTTTTATGTAAGCTAGATATATCTACTCCTCCCTCCAAAAATTTATTAAAGCATTTTTTTCTACTCATAGCAAAATGTTAACATCAAGCCAAGTTTCTATGATTTCTCTGACAATGCTGAAATAAAAATATGTCACAGGGACAAAAAGACTCTGAGTTAAATCCCAGGGAATTAAAGTGATTTTTTTCTGAAATCTCCTGCATTGTTACATTAGTACTTGTATGTCTTTGAAAATTTATATTGAACTGATATGGCTTCTTATAAAATGATTTAATTTAATACCAAAATCAGTGATTTAATTAAGCATAATTTAGAAGAAATTAGGATGCTACTTATTGCATTCTCTTTAACCAAGACTTTATGACTATTTTGATTTTTATTACAAAAAAAGTGCATAGTTATTTTGGGAGTGTTTACTTCATTCTTTAACATTCATTCTTTAACATTTCACAGCCACAACCAGTTTAGTTACATGCTTAGAGCAAATTTACCCCCTTGACTACATTTTTTTAAAATTCTGTATTTAGAATCTGTATTTTTAATTTTTCTTCACTTTAGAAATCAAAGTGGCTATTATTTTTTTAAAAGATGCTGACAAGGTTGCAGAGAAAATAGAACGTTTATACATTGTTGGTAAGGGTTTAAATTAGTTCAACCATTGTGGAAAGCAGTACGGCAATTCCTCAAAGAGCTAAAAGCAGAAATAGCATTCAACTCAGCAATCTCACTGCTGGGTATATACCCAGAGGACTATATGTCATTCTACCATAAAGATACACGCAGGTTAATGTTCACTGCAGCACTATTCACAAAATCAAAGACATGGAATCAACCTAAATGCCCATCAATAACAGATTGGATAAAGAAAATGTGGTACACATACACCATGGAATACTATGCAGCCATAAAAAGAATGAGATCATGGCTTTTGTGGGAACACGAATGGAGCTAGAGACTATTATCCTTAGCAAATGAATGCTGGAACAGAAAACCAAATACTGCATGGTCTCACTTATAAGTGGTAACTAAATGATAAATCCTCATAAATACAAAGAGGTGAACAACAGACACTGGGATCTACTTGAAGGCGAAGGTTGAGAGGAGGGAGAGGAGCAGAAAAGATAACTATTGGATACTAGGCTTAATACCTGGCTGATTAAATAATCTGTACAACAAACCCTGTGACACAGTTTCACCCGTGTAACAAATCTTCATATGTACCCTCAAACCTAAAATAAATGTATTTAAAAAAGACAATTATATATATGTTTCTGACAATGGATTCTATGCGCATTTATTAACAATTTGGAAGTTCAAAAAATGTAAAGAAGTAAATAATACCATCCATACCCTCCAACTTGGGTGAAATCACACCCACAGTTGTTATGGTTTCTTCTAGAAATTTTCATATGTTAAAATATACATCCTGATATTTTCTCACCTAACATCAAGATGTAATCTTTCACCACGTATTATTAGTTATTTCATAAAACTCCCTTTAGTGCTTACATGATACTTAAAGGATTGGTGGTATTGTCATTTATATTATGATTTTCAATCTGGGGGGATTTGTATGCAAGTTACTGTTTTGAGCTGGGGGTGGTGAACATATTTGCGAATATAGCTGGTTTTGGTTTAATGTTTTCTCATTGTGTGTTTAAAAAATGTTTATCATTTATTTCTTCAAGTTATCTGAAACAAGAAAGTCTATTTTGGCCTCTTAGAGGTAATCAGTAGGAAAACAATGGAAAGACATGGCATTTTTCAGTACAAGTGAACCATTGTTTGAGGCCTCTCAATTTCAAAATGATTCATTATCAATCCATTTGCTCATCTGAGATACTTAAAAATAACTGAATATATAAGTTTACTTTGTGGATAAACTTGTAAAGATCTAATAATTATAGCTTTTATAATGTATTTGTTTTTATTTATTTAGTTAGTTAGTTAGTTAGCTGTTAGTTAATTCTTGCTATTGTCAGACATGGGGTTAGATGCCAAGAGTGCTCACCATAGGTATTCCAAGGCTTAACGCGGCGTACCCACAGATACACAGCTAAGTAGAGGCGGAACCAAATATTCAGAATAAACAATATCTAGTGCTAGCACAATTAACTACTGTGTTCTGTGTAAAGTGGGCATCATCCCTCTATTAGGGAAGATACCCTCACTATGTTTTATTATAGCCCTTTCCATTCCTCTTTATCCTCAAAAAAAGCAATGATCATATTTTGTTTTTGTTTTTGTTGCCTTTGTTTAACTGTCTATATTTACGCCATTTCAGCTGACCTTTCCTTCTGGGTCTTTGTTTCGAGTATTATTCTCTGGAGGAAAGATTCTGAGATGGAGATAACCAGGCAGGGTATTTTCGCAGGGAGAATTCTTAGGATAAGCATCTGAGAAAGGGAGGTGTTGGCCAGATGGAAAGCTGGATGCCTGTTCAGATTTGCGGACTAAGTCTTTGGACTCCCATGGTGCCCAGGAAAGAGACACGACCCCTGAATGATGTTGTTTTCTACATCTGAGACAATCCACGGAGGGGGCTGACAACTGACAGCTAAGGGTCATCTTGGAAGCACTCCCTCAGATGGAAAAATGAGCCTTTAGTTCCTGAAGGGCAACCTGTGCAGTGCATCACAGGATGCTCCATGGTAATTATAAAACTCTTCTTTAATTCATAAGTGAAATAATATAAATTATGCACGTGTATGCATACACATACGTACTCTACTGTATGCATAAATATATTGTTATAAATATCAAATAAGGTTACAGCATAGTCAATTAAAGACAGTTACTACAGTAACACCTTATAAAATATTTAATGCACATATTTCCATATGCAAAAATATATATGTGCATTTCTATGTAATCTGTGCTATTCCCAGATATAAGAGACTCATTGAAAAAGCTAATGAATTCCTCAACTGCAGAAATAAATGTGTTCATGCATTAAATTTATTTTAGATCCTTGAATTAGGACAACTGATTGCTGTCCATTATAGACAGAATTTCTGAATTCCTGCATCTAGATGATTAATGATAGTGTAAATTGTACATGTTTACCACTATTAAAGAAAATAAATAAAGCTTCTGAGTGGCTCTGATTGTATGTTCACAGTTGGACAAATTGTTTATTTTTATACATAGGCCAACAAACTATAATTCATGAATTTGACTTCTTCCTTAGCCTTAAACTGTTTCTTCTGTAGCCTAGGAAAATGATATAGAGAATTCAAGCTGCTCCTCTGGGGAGAGTTCCGAGAGGCAGAACCAGAGCAGAGGAGACATATCAGAGAAAGAAAAAGAGAAAAACAGCTGTACTCTCTATATTTTATTCCATTTAATCTTCACAATACACCCTGATCAAAAGGCACTTCCAAATAAAAAATCCACATTAAAGATTTTAGATTAATTTGTCCAAGATCATATATGAAATATTTTTGCAGCGCCAGGATGAAACCTTGTTCTATTGACCCAAAGTGCAAGTTTTAATCCTGTTCCACCTACTAGGAAAATTTTTCAAAGGTATACTTGTATTTGAGGTAGCTAACTGGGAGCACCTATAAGATGAGTGCCCTGGTTTAACACTAGACACTTTATTTTCCCATTTTTCCTATCTTGACATGGATTTGTGACTATTCCTCTTTGGGAGAGAATAGAGACGCACGAAAAAAAGAACTGAACTCTTAAAAATGTTAAAATCTTAAAGCAAATGAACCATTAAGGCATCCAGACAAAAGTCAAATGAAGCTCCTTGTGATTCTCTTGAAGAGTTGGATTAAGCTTCTTCAATTCTTGGACAAGTTTGCACTTGTCCACAGATTCTACTTTTCTTCCTTTAATAATTCAGCTATTGGCAGTTGGAGCTTTGCTTTTGCTTCATTACTCTGCTCTTGGGAAGTAATATTTCCTCAAAAATTTGGTGACATTTTTATTTCTCATGTTTAAAGGATCCCTCTCCATCTCTTCCAGGGGTCACACATTTCTACCATCTCAGACAGATGGACTCTCTCATTCTTATCCAGGCTGGCGGTGTTCAAATTCAGGTGCTTATTTTTTTCCTTTGATCTACAACTGCTCATTTACATCTCTGTCCATTAGACAGAAGTGTCAGTGCCTTTCCTTTTTTTTTTTTTTTTTTTGCCTCCATATTACAACTCAATGAACTTGCATTAGTAGATATATTTTGGATTTTTCTAAAAGTATAAGGGTTTTTAAATTATCAATGAAAAGCTGATTAAATGAAAGTGGAATTAATATAAAATGCTAATTATTTAAAAATTGCAGTAAGACAAGATCATGGCATGTTTTAAATATACATAAATATTTTCAGGTTCTGAAGACAATCTATATATGCACTAATGGTCTTTTTCTCTGTGTCTATGGGTCTAATTTTGAATATTGTTAAGGCCCTGCTTGGATGTCAACGTATCCAAGTAGCCTTCAACGTTTTTCTCCCAAATTACCAAGCATATTAATGTTTCTCATATTGAATTATATTTTATCAAATCAAATTTTATAACAGATTAGTATTTTTCCTGAGTTAGAATATTTGAAACTAGCAAGCTCCAGAAGAGAAGAAATTAGCTTGGAGAGAAAAGAAAAAAACAGATTTAGAACCACGCCTCTGGTTATTAATGATGATCAGACATTGATTTGGTTGCTTAATCTCTCTAAGCCTCATTTTTCTCATCTCTAAAATGGTGCTAATACCAATGCCTATGTTTTAGCATTGTTGTGAGGACCAAATAAATTTTTATACGTAAAATTCTTAACTCAAAATGGGAACCATGCTAACTTTTTGAAAATGCTTTACTATTGATATGAAGCGTTTTGGAGCTCAAGATATGTGGGTCTCCAATGGCAAGACAGTTATCCATACTGAGTTTTAGTGATTTCATCTCTGAAATGAGAAAAAGAAGAAAACAAACAAACAAAAACAAAAGCAAGGTCTCTCCTTGGCTTTTGAGAAGGCAGGTTTTGTTTGTTTGGCTTTGTTTATGTCATCATGATCAGCATGCCTATTTTAACTGTGTCCTTACGTGACCAGCATCCCCACTGGGTAGCGCTGTGTTGGATTATTTTTTTGTAGCAGATTTATTGATATATAATTTTAGAACGTTTTCATCACCCTTTAGTAGTTCCTGTACTTTTTATGGGAACAGCCCCCCGACCTACTCACACACAATCTCTCTCCCTCCTCACCCAGGTTCAGGCAGCCTTAAATCTACTTTCTCTATATATCGACTTTACTATTCTGAACATTTCACATGAATAAAATCACATAATGTGTGATTATGTGGCTTATTGTGATTGTCTCCTTTAACATAACAGTGTTTTCAAGGTTCACCCATGCCATAACTTATGCAAGTACTTTGTTTCAGTTTATTGTTGAATGTTACGTCATGTTGAAACACCACATATTTATCCACTGATCAATTGGCAGATATTTGGGTTCTATGCACCTTTTGGCTATTATGAATAATGCAGCTATAAACATTTGTGTACAAGTTTTTGTTTGTATGTATGCTTTCATTTTTATTTATTAATTGTTTTAGAGACAGGTCTCACTGTGTCCCCAGGCTGGACTGCAGTGGCGCAATCCCAGCTCACTGCAACCTCCACCTCCCAACTTCAAGGGATCCTGCTACCTCAGCCTCCCTAGTAGCTGGGACTAAAGGCAAGCACCACCATGCCCAGCTAATTTTTTTATTTTTTATAGAGACAGGGTTTTGCCATGTTGCCCGGGTTAGTCCTGAACTCAAGCAATCCCCCGACCTCAGCCTCCCAAAGCGTTGTTATTAAAGGCGTGAGTCACCACAACTGGCCTGCTTTCATTTTTATTTGATGTATACCCAGAAGTGGAATTTCTGGATCAAACAACTCTATGTTTAATTTTTTGAGTAACTGGAAGACTGTTTTGTGAAACAATGGTAACTTTTTGTATGCAAACAACAATGTATGAGAGTTTTTATATTTCCGCATATTCACTAAAATGGTGTTTACAGTAACCAAAATAGCGTGGTACTGGTACAAGAACAGACACATAGACCAATGGAACAGAATAGAGAACCATCCTTTGCTTCTGATGAGAATATAGCTGTCATTGAGATTTCCTTGTAAGTAATGAGCCATTTCTATCTTTCTGCTTTCAAGATGTTCCCTTTCTATCTGGCTTTCAATAATTTTATTATGATGTGTCTGTGGTGAATTTTCTGTATTTCTCCTATGTGGAGTTTTTATATGTATAGTGGGCCATATGTGCATCTTCTTTACGGAAGTGTCAGTTCATGTACTTTGCCTACTTTTTAATGAGGCTGTTTTTTTTCTTTCTTGTAAACTTGTGTAAGTTCCTTATATATGCTGGATATTAGGATTTTGTCAGATGCATAGATTGAAAAAATTTTCTCCCATTCTGTAGGTTGTCTGTTCACTCTGTTGATAGTTTCTTTTGCTATGCAGAAGCTCTTTAATTAGGTTCCATTTGTCAATTTTTGCTTTTGTTGCTATTGCTTTTGGTGCTTTCGTCATGAAATATTTGCCTGTGCCAATGTCCTGAATGGTATTACCTAGGTTTTTTTCTAGGATTTTTATAGTTTTGGGTTTTACATTTAAGTCTTTAATCCATCTTGTGTTGATTTTTGTATACAGTGTAAAGAAGGGGTCCAGTTTCATTTTTCTGCATATGGCTAGCCAGTTCGCCCAAAAACATTTACTAAATAAGGAATCCTTTCCCTGTTGTTTGTTGTTGTCAGATTTGTCAAAAATAAGATGGTTGTAGGGGTGCAGTCTTATTTCTGGGTTCTCTATTCTGTTCCATTTGTCTATGTGACTGTTCTTGTATCAGTACCATGCTGTTTTGGTTACTGTAGTACTGTAGTATAGTTTGAAGTCAGGTAGCACGATGTTTCTAGTTTTGTTCATTTTGCTTAGGATTGTTTTGACTATTCTTCACAGAACTAGAAAAACTATTTTAAAATCCATATGGTTCTTACTAGTTTCAAATTCTTACCACAATCCATTTTTTCTTCTACTCACTTTATTTGTGCTGTTATCCTCAAATATACTACATTTTTATATGTTAAAAACCTCCAAAATACAAACGTATATTATTTTGTACAGTTGGTTCTTAAGTCAGTTAGGAGAAGAAAGTAAAATAAATATATATTAATAAAGCCTTTTATATATACATAATTATCTTTACCAGTGTTGTTTTCCGTGTGGATTTGAATTATGCTCTGGGGTCGTTTGCTTTTACCCTGAAGAACTTCCTTTACAATTTCTTACAAGATACAGCCAGCAAAATACATAAATTCTCTAACATATTTGTCTTCTAACAACAAATTCTCACTTCTGTTTACATTTTGGAATGTCTATTTCAACATCATGTTTGAAAGATGATTTTATTGCGACATGGTTGGCAGTACTATTCTTTTGAAAATGTTGAATATCTTTACTGCCGTCTAACATCCTTTGCTTCTGATGAGAACACAGCTGTCATTGAGATTTCCTTGTAAGTAATGAGCCATTTTTATCTTTCTGCTTTCAAGATTTTCTTTTCTATCTGGCTTTCAATATTTTTATTATGATGTGCCTGTGGTGAATTGTCTGTATTTATCCTATGTGAAGTTTTTATTTGTATAGATGGGTTTTTATCAAATTTAGAAAATTTTCAGCCATTATTTCTGCAAATACAGTGTTCTGCTCCTTCATGTCTTTTCTTTCTGTCATTCCTGTTACATATCTGTAGGTTCATTTAATGGCGTCCCATTTCTCTGAGGTTTTCTTCATTTACTTTGCATTATTTTACTCTGTTATTTGGATTGCATAATATCTATTAATCTATCTCCATGTTTGCTCTTTCTTCTTGTAGTTCAAATCTATTGCTGAACACTTCTAGTGAACTTTTCATACCAGTTGTGTTTTACAACCCCCTCATTTTTATTTGCTTCTATTTTTATAATTTCTATTACTTTATTGATATTCTCTATTTGATGAGATTACCAATATACTTCCTTTACTTCTTCAAATATAGTTTTCTTCAGTTCTTTGAACATTTTTATAATGGCTACTTTGAAGTCACTGTCTATCTGACCCAGAGTTGCTCTCACGGGCAGTTTTTAATGCCTATACTTTGTCTTGAGTACTAGCCAGGCTTCCTTTCTCCTTTGCCTGACTCCCAATTTTTGGTTGTAAACAGGATGTTTTCTATGATATATTGTAGCAACTTTGAATTCTACTTACACCGAGCCCTCCAAGACTTATGTTTTCTTGCTTGTATATTTGTTTAGTGACTCCTTGTGTTACTGTAGTCATTACTCTTTCCCCTAAGTACAATGCCTCTGATGTTGCTCCACAGAGGGTGGAGCCTTGAACACCATTATAGTCACCCTCAGATGGCAGTGGCTTCATCAGGATTCTTTTTCTCTGTCTTCCCCTCATGATGTAACAGATAAGCTCCACTAATTGCCTGCTGTTTGCTCTTTTGTTTGCAACAATGTCTTGGGGAATGCATTCTATACAGGCTTGTCCAATTCAATTTGGACCCCTGCAGGATACATTTTGAGGTTAGTACTCAATATATGTTCTGATCTCAGGAGGCTATTTTTACCAGTCTATTTTCCTGGTTTTCTCTGATAGACTAGTTAGCCTGAAAGTTAGTTTGCAAGTTCATCTGTAATGAAGGTACCAGTCTTCTCTTAATTACTTTTCACCATAATCTCCATTGTTTTTGAAAGAACCACCGAGCTTAACTTCCCCACATTCTGATGCAAAGTCAGTTCTTTGGGGGAAGTTTCGTAGCACTCCTTTTTGTAACCTGTCTCTCCATCTGGGCAAAATCCCTGAATCACTACTTTGTAGTTGGAAACAGACACAATGGCCCACTTCTTTCAGCATGACACCTCTGAATTAGAAACAGGTTACTTGACAGAGGGAAGTCAGTAGCCTCTAGTCTTTTCATCTTACCTCTTCCAGCATGGGGCATTCCACCTTACTAAAGATCCGGGTCAAGGATAACCAGAATTCCAGTATTCATGGTGAACCATGCCCAAGGTAGACTCTCCATCTTATGAGTGGAGGTTGTGTGAAAAAATAATACGTCTCCTTCCTGGGCACACTCATCTGAAACTCAGTATTTTTAACGTATCTAATGATGTCCTACCATTTATTGGAAGAGACTATAGACCTACACAGGCAGTTAGAGTTAGTAAAACTCCTGTGTTCTTGACTGCACTCATCTAGAATGGAGTTTCTGTCACACTGGGAGCTGGGAGAGGATAAGGAAGAAAAGACTGGTTCAAATGCTACACACTCTTTTCTCCTTGTGTTTTAGTAGACACTCTTGAATAAATGTTTCTTCACTTGTTGTATGATATTACGACCATTTCCAGAGACTTCAAGTGCTTCTTTCTGTATAATTTTTATGAGTTTCACTAATGAGTCGGTCTATAGAACATCTCATTACTCTTCTGGAATTATACTGCACTTTTTAGTATGTTTCTATATTTATTATTTCCTGGCTGCTATGTTGAGATTTTCCATTTTTTATATATCACAAGTGTTTTTATTTCAGTTCTATTATAATTATAATAGCTGTGTTAAAGTTCTTTTCCATTAATTTAAACATCTGAGTCATCTCAGGGTCTGTTCTATTGACTTTACTTTTAGTATAACTCATGTCTTCCTATTTAACCTTGGTTTATATTTTACTTCATTGTTACTTGCTGGACTCTGGGAGTAATAAGTTGTGGGGAATACTAGAGGCCATCTTCCCTTAAAGGATGTTGAATTGTATTCTGTCGGTAACTGACTGTTATCTCCTGGTCAGCATTCAGTTTTAGTTCTATTTTTTATTAGTTCTCTTTATCTTTTGGCCTAGCTTCTAAAACACGACTCTAACTGTAGTGTAGTGTGTGATCCTTTTTTTTTTTTTTTTTTTTTTTTTTTTTTTTTTTTTTTTTTTATTCTTTATTGAGACAGAGTCTCGCTCTGTCGCCCAGGCTGGAGTGCAGTGGCGAGATCTCGGCTCACTGCAAGCTCCGCCTCCCAGGTTCACGCCATTCTCCTGCCTCAGCCTCCCGAGTAGCTGGGACTACAGGCACCTGCCACCACAACAGGCTAATTTTTTTGTATTTTTAGTAGAGACAGAGTTTCACCGTGTTAGCCAGGATGGTCTCGATCTCCTGACCTCGTGATCCGCCCACCTCAGCCTCCCAAAGTGCTGGGATTACAGGCGTGAGCCACCGTGCCCGGCCAAGTAGTATGCGATTCTTACCTGCTTGGTCTTTCATGAGTTTCAGTGAAATGCCTAAGATATTCCATAAGGTCTCTTAACCTTGACTGGACCAGAATTTCTATGTCTGGAGGCCTACATAAACGCTGGTATTTCTATTCAGTTCTCAGTTCTTTATTAACATTTCTGCCAGGCCTCCATGTGACTCAGCCTATGCAAAAACAACACACCCCTCAGCCTAGGATCTATAATAAATGCTCATGCAGAATTCTATCCTTTCTCTTTTCAGTTCCCTATTCTCTGGTAACTTACTCCAACATTGTAGCTACTTCAGTACCTCAGAGCACTGATCTGTCTCTTCTGGTTCCACATGCTCTGTCTAGCCTTTATCTCCTTGATCTGAAGCATGTTACAGGCCTACAGCAGAAAGCCAGGAAATATGTTGGACTCACCTAATCTGCTTGCTCTAAAATTTTACAAGCATGTGCTACTTGTTGCTCATTGTCTGAACATAGAGAATTTACATATTTTTTCTGGCTGTATAGCTTCTTTCAGTATGAAGACAAGTCTTGTAACAGTTATACTCTTGTGTGGCTGGAAGCAGATGGCTTTATGTTTTTTTCTTAAGCTGATGGAAATAATTATTTTCACCCATAGACTTTCTGGGAAGTGTTTATTCGTAGGACCGACGGAATATTTGGTGAGCAAGTCTCCAAGAAAGACCGGGTCTCATGCCAATATGAGTTGTAGGAATACAAAGTCATTGCTATTTTATTAAAGAAATGTATTTTTATTATGTACTCCAACCTTAAAAGTACGTTGGGTTATAACAACATGGTATATCTTGTACATGAAGTTTCCATTCACTGAGATATGAGCTACAAGTTATAAAGCTAGTTTTGAGAAAAAGGTCTTGAATTCAAGTTTAGGGGATATAGAATTTATACTGCTTGTTGTATAACAAAAATATATATGCCTGCCTGCTGTAGAAATGCTTAAGTAAGCTATTACAGTTGCCTTTATTTCACCTTTTTCCTTTTTTTTTTTTTTGAGACGTCTCGCTCTGTTGCCGGCTGGAGTGCGGTGGCGTGATCTCAGCTCACTGCAACCTCTGCCTCCTGGGTTCAAGCGATTCTCATGCCTCAGCCTCCCGAATAGGTGGGACTACAGGCACCCACCACCATGCCTGGCTAATTTCTGTATCTTTTAGTGGAGATGGGGTTTCACCATGTTAGCCAGGATGGTCTCAATCTCCTGACCTCGTGATCCACCAGCCTCAGCCTCCCAAAGTGCTGGGATTACAGGCGTGAGCCACCGCGCCCGGCCTCAACTTTTATTTTCGATTCAAGGGGTACATGTGCAGGTTTGTGACAAGGGTATATTGCGTGATGCTGAGGTTTTGGGTACAATTAAACATGTTTCCCAGATAGTAAGCATAGTATCCCATGACTAGTTTTTCAACCCTTGCCCACCTCCTTTCCTCCCTTCTTTTGTAGTTTCCAGTGTCTATTACTCCCATTTTTATCTCCATGTATACCCAATGTATATTCCCGCTAATAAGTGAGAACACTCGGTGTTTTGTTTACTGTATCTGCATTAAGTTTGCTTAGGATAATGGCCTCCAGCTGCATCCATGTTGCAGCAAAGAACATAGTTTCATTCTTTCTTTTAAGCCATTATAGTTAACCAAGAGGAAGTCTAAGACCAAAGCTCCATTAAGTACCTATGGCTTCAACCAGGCTATAAAAACCTATGATCACAATATCATTTCTAGCCCTCACTGAATGCCAGAATAAATGTACAGTTTTCAATGTATCCTGGTTAGATTTATATAGTAAGTTAAACAGAGATAATTCTGAGGAGTCACGGCACAGTGATATTGTCACGGGATCCTTGGGGTGTTGCTTCACTAGCTGGAAACCTTTGTGGCTGGCAGTGTCTTCTGCCTGAGTATTGCTTGTGCCCACTGAGCTCGTTCCACCCACTTGGTCCAGCAGGCTGTGCTTGGTTCGTGCTACCAGCCCAGATCCCACAACTGCCAAGGGCTAGTCAGGTGCAGGCAGAGTGGCAAGGGGTGTGTGGGCGAGTGAGCGTGGGATTCGGCCACTGCACACAGCCAGGCACGCTGGCTGCTGTGGCAGCTGGGCGGCTCCAGGCACTGGCACAGTGGCCAGCTCCATGGAGGCTGTGGCTAGACTAGATGTACTACATGCAGCTTCTGCTGGGGGTACCTGAGTGCCCGGAATTGGTGGGTTTTTGGTCTTGCTGACTTCAAGAATGAAGCCGCAGACCCTCACAGTGTTACAGTTCTTAAAGATGGTGTGTCTGGAGTTTGTTCCTTCAGATGTTCAGATGTGTCCAGAGTTTCCTCCTTTTGGTGGGTTCGTGGTCTCGCCGGCTTCAGGAGTGAAGCTGCAGACCTTCCGGTGAGTGTTACAGCTCATAAAGGCGGCGCGGACCCAAAGAGTGAGCAGCAGCAAGATTTATCACAAAGAGCAAAAGAACAACGCTTCCATAGCGTGGAACGGAACCGGAGCGCATTGCAGCTGTTGGCTCCCGTGGCCTGCTTTAATTCCCTTAACTAGCCCCAGCCACATCCTACTGATTGGCCCATTTTACAGAGAGCTGCTTGGTCCACTTTACCCAGAGCTCATTGGTCCGTTTTACAGAGAGCTGATTAGTCCGTTTTGACAGATTGCTGATTGCTGCGTTTACAAACCTTTAGCTAGACAGAAAAGTTCTCCAAGTCCCCACCAGATTAGCTAGACACAGAGCGCTGATTGGTGTGCTTACAAACCTTTAGCTAGACACAGAGTGCTGATTGGTACGTTTACAATCCTTTAGCTAGACAGAAAATCTCCAAGTCCCCACCGGACCCAGAAGCCCAGCCGGCTTCACCTCCCAGTGGCACTCACCGCGGGACTTTGCAGCACCTAGCCCGGGCACTCCCGCAGCCCAGAGGGAGCTCGCCATTCCCCCCCCCCCCCCCCCCCCCCCGCCACAACAAGCCCAGCTGGGGCCAGCCAGCTGGCGGAGTGCCCACCAGGAACCCTCGCCGGCCCGCGAGCGCCGCGCGCAGCCCCGGCTCCCGCCCGCGTCTCCCTCTCCACACCTCCCCGCGAGCAGAGGGAGCCGGCTCCGGTCTTGGCCAGCCCCAGAGAGGTGCCCCCACAGCGCAGCGGCGGGCTGAAGGGCACCTTGAGCGCGGCCAGAGCGGACGCCGAGGCCAAGGAGGCGCCGAGAGCGAGCGAGGGCTGCGAGCACGTTGTCACCTCTTACCTGCATCCGGACGCGGGGAATGCGGTGGCACTCAGAAGCTTGGAGATGCCAGGAACTGCAGTGCCCGGAAGAGGGTTTCACAGCCCTGGCTCAGGGAGCCCCTGCGACTATGCTCCCTGAAAGGCCACAGCTTTTCTCTCCTTCTCATCACCTCCAATGTGGCAAGTGGGTGGGGCGGTGGGGAGCAGGGGGAGGAGAGTGCGTGTTTTAGCCCTGTTTGTGTTACAGCTTCTTCAGTCCCATCATTCAGCAGGTCCCGAGTTCAGGCACGTCATTCTGTCAAGTGTCCAGCTGTCAGCAAAGAGAAGACCCACAGCGGGTAGCTCCTTCATGCAGCTAGCACTCCAGATGTCTGTGAGTCTGGTTGAGTCTGGAGTTTTATGGACTTCAGAAGACAGGAAGTGCGTGTTGATTGGTCCATGGGTGGCCATGGGCGGGCCTGGAAAAAGCACCTATAAGTTCTCACTCCAAGCCATGGACTCCACCCCAACTGACAGCCCAGCCCCCAGGCTTCAGGCTGTCCCTGGCTTGAAGGTGGGGCTTCACTAGGTACCCACCCCTTTCTGCCCGGGAGCCTCTCTGCCTCCTGCCACCATCAATCACGCCCACAGCGCCCAAGCTGTTTGATCCAAGGGACGCCTGCAGGCCTGCGCCAAGCCACTCTCAGCCTCACCGCAGCCTCCCGCCCATGCTGTTAGCACCCAAAATCTGGAGGGGGCTGCGGAGGCAGGGGGCTGCCATGTCAGTGCCTTCCCAAGCATGTGCACACCTGGGCAGGTTGCAACAGTGGGGTCTCAGCCTCAACTTTGCTCTGAAATCAGAGCAGGCACTGGGAGCAGAGAGAGATCAAGCAGAGGGAGCAGGCACTTCCAAGCTTGCTGGGGCAGGGGGTTTCCTGGGCCCCCGAGAGCACAGGAATGCCTGGGTCCACAACCGCGACTGGGCGCCTGCAGCTGTGCCTGGGAGGGTGGGTCTCCCACCCTGCCAACTCGGAAGGGAACGGGGCTCCCTCCTGTTCCAAGCTCCCACCTGCTCCATGGAGGGCACATACCTGGCTGTGCCTCCCCTGCAGCAGCCGGTGTCTTCACAGATGGCCACCACTGCCATCAATATTGAATAAGGTGAGGTATTCCATAAACTAGGGGCTGATATTCTCATTGAGTTTTATTTAACTGGGCAATTGTCAAATTATTCAATGGGGAGTTTTGTGTTGTGGCTCCGTACAAAGTGGTGATGCCACTGAATTCAGAGTCTCCTGTAAAAGTCAGTGTGCGTCAGCAATGGACTCCAAGTTAAATAACCATGTTCAGTGTTTGTTTGAGGAACAATATAACTATAGATACCTATGATTTTTATCTCCTGAGGGCAGATGTTTTTGATGAGCAGGCACTAATGCTTCCTTCCTTAGGTACTTCTAAAAATATAAATTAAAGTCTTAACATTGTGGTTTCTGTAGCAGTCTCTTGTGTTTTAAAATAGCATGAATCAATTCACCAAGGCTAGAGACTTCTCACATTGTAAACCAGTGAAATTAAGTTTGTGAATCTGAAAAGCTGAAAAATCACCCCTGGGACTGAAGAAAATGTGAGAATAAGACTGAGAAGCCATAATTCCCTATCCATCTTCCTACACACTTTCATAGCCTTTGTCGTCTGAGGGAAAAAGAAAGGTTTTCATCATGCCAGTTAAAGGCTGTGAATGTGACCTAGATAATTCTTGGGGAATTTAAGTTGAAACACTTCTTTTAACGTCCTTTGAAAGGAAAAGCTAAACCTTCATTTCTCAGAATGAAATTGTGGTCAAAACAAATGTATCAAAAGGGCTACAGAGAGATGGAAAAAGATTGTATTTCCAGGTAAGCTGCTCAAATCTATCTGGTCATTCTCTAAAATAGTCTCATCATATTCAAATCATTAGAACCACTGTGTGTGTGTGTGTGTGTGTGTGTGTGTGTGTGTGTGTGTGTGTGTGTGTGTGTGTGTGTAGTGGTTTAAATAATAACCAAACATTATTCTCCACCATAGAAATACACAGCTTCTCCACAGGAATAAGAAAAACTTAATATTCAAGAAGCATCTATTTTAGGATAATAATACTGTATAAATAGTTTTCTCACTAAGAATATGACTTTTTAAAATTTTTAAATTTTTTTTATTTTGAGACAGAGTCTCACTCTGTCGCCCAGGCTGGAGTGCAGTGGCGTGATCTCGGCTCACTGCAACCTCTGCTGCCCGGGTTCAAGCGATTCTCCTGCCTCAGCCCCCTGAGTAGCTGGGATTACAGGTGCCTGCCACCACGCCCGGCTAATTTCTGATCTTGAACTCCTGACCTGGTGATCCAACCTCCTCGGCCTGCCAAAGTGCTGGTATTACAGGCATAAGCTACCGTGCCCAGCCTAAATATGACATTTTATCCCATAGTAGAGTTCTCTTTTGCTACTTACCTCAAGACGATAAATTCTGTAGTAAAATTTAATAGTTTTAGCTTCTTACTTTAATTAGAACAAAAATAAAGGAGGATAAGCAGGATGATTATTCAGTTTGATTTTGAGATGTTTTACAGATACCCAATAAAATTTCATTGAATGATTATAACGATTGACCTTGAGACAATATCAGAGGTATTAAAGTTGAAGAAATTTGAGCTGTTCAGGGTATGAAGATAAAGTCTTGGCAGGGCATGGTGGCTCACACCTGTAATCCCAACATTTTGGGAGGTTGAGGCGGGTGGATCACTTGAGGTCAGGAGTTTAAGACCAGCCTGGCCAACATGGTGAAACACCATCTCTACTAAAAATACAGAAACCACTCAAGCATGGTGGTGTGCACCTGTAATCCCAGCTGCTTGGGAGGCTGAGGCAGGAAAATCGCTTGAACCCAGGAGCCCCAGGAGGTAGCCATTGCAGTGAGCTGAAATTACACCTCTGCACTCCAGCCTGGTTGACATAGTGAGACTCTGTCTCAAAAAATAATAATAAAATAAAATAAAAATAAATAAATAAATAAAAATAAAGTATCCATGTCACCATTACAAATACCTGAAATTTAACAGAATTTAACAAGAAAGAGACACTGGGGACTATTTATCCTGCTCCCAAGGAAAGTACATTTAAAAGGAGGAAGAATTTGGATCACTCTAAAAGAAAAGGAAAAAAGAGGATGAAATAGTAAGAATTGTCCCACAGTAGTTTAATTTGGTGCCCGTGACTAAGTAGTGTGGTTCACTGACTAAAGGAAATGAGAAAGATACCATTTCTTCTTTAGAGATTAGCTGAACTGGGTGCCCTAAAAGATTTTCTCCAGCATCAAGTCTATACAAATTAAAATATCTCAAGATTTAAATTAATATGTCCATTTACCCAATAATTTATTCACGTTTTATCTTGAATACTTGGTTTCTTCAATCATGTTAGTTACCATTGATCAAAGTTGTGGAAGATGCACATTTATCTTACACTTCACAGCTTCAAATATGATAGTTCAGACAAGAAGTAAATAGACAATGTGTACACCATGTGATAACAACTATAACCGAGAAAGTACAGGATCTATGGAAGTAGAAAGCAACGGCATTTCAACACTATTACTTTTCACAACAGTACAGAACATTCAGGCACCACCGTGGAAACGCCACAATCTTCAAGACACTTATGTCAAATATTCTGGGACCAAAGTAAATTTTGAATCATCTTTGTGTTTAGAGAGTGGTGAGGAGCATAACAGAGAGCACTTTTACCATCAAATTATTTCCCCTAGTGAAAGTAGTATTGTCACTAGGTTACCGCAGTATAGTCAAATATTTTCTTCATAAATACTGTCCATCATTATCTTTATTAATAAATTCCTGTGAAATAAATTGATACTAGATCATGAAAAGTTTTGGATTTAGTGAAGCAAATATTTTCTGGGATTCAACTGACTTAATTTTTGAGATTTGTCAATCATCATATACCAATTACAAGCTCCAAAGAACTAATAATATTACCTTTAGAGTCTTCTTGTTGGATGAAGAAAGTCTATTAACCACTTGCAACTATTTTCCTGACAAAAAAAAGTTACCCAATATAATAGAATAGTGATTTCCACATAGTGCAATGGTAAAAGAGCCTTTGCCCCAATAGCAACTAGAAGTAGCCAAGTAGAATGACCATAAATCTGTTCTGTGTACATTTTTATATACTTTTATTATTTTTGGCTTTATTTTGAAAAAAAGGAGCTGTAATACACATTTTTATAAAGTATAACCACATAAAGTTCTATTTACTGCTATACATATATGTTTTGGTGTGGCCTATTATTCGCCTTTTAAAAAAAAACTCAATTTCCTTTTGGAGGTCTGTTCATCCTCTACTCTTAACTCATGGAATTTGTATGAGTTAGAGCTCACCAGTGATAATAACGATGGTGGAAATTTATTGAAGACATCCCTACGTAGGGTGTGCTAGCAATTTCTGTAAACCAGGCACACAAACGTTATTTAAAAATACGAGTTATATATTACTATTTACCCTTTATATATGCAAATTGGAAGCAAAAAAGATTAAGTAGCTTGATCAAGACAATATAGTTACAATAATCAAGGGAACTTGGGCTCAAATCAGGCAACAGAATTCTAGAGATGAAACCAGAATGTGACCAATCAGAAATTTTTTATTTCTTTTACTTTTTTTTTTTTCTTTTTCCGAGGCAGGATCTCACTGTGTCAATGAGGCTTGAGTGCAGTGGCACGATCATGGCTTACTGCAGCCTCCATCTCTAGACTCAAGCAATCCTCTCATCTCAGCTTTCTGTGTAGCTAGGCTGGAAACGTTATTTTTCTTAAAGGTAAGGAATGAGCTGATGCCCAAATAAAACCAATGGAATCAATAAATGTTGGGCTTTCTGGAAAAAAGCCAAACATGTTCAAGTCATATGGACTTGAACCTCTGAATACGTAAGGGTTTTTGCTTCCTTCTAGCAACTATGTGGCTGAAAAAGTGAAGACAATGGAAAGGAAGGCAACCCAAGGTTGGACCTTACTTGAGACTTGTTGCTACCGTTTGGACCATGAATCAAGCTGTGCTTAAATACCTGAATAACCCAACAATTGAAAGGTACATAAGCCAGTATCTTTATGCCACATTTTTCTGTTTCTTTTTTTTTTCTTTTATTATTATACTTTAAGTTTTAGGGTACATGTGCACATTGTGCAGGTTAGTTACATATGTATACATGTGCCACGCTGGTGCGCTGCACCCACTAACTCGTCATCTAGCATTAGCATCTTAACCAACATGGTCACCAGGTTCACAGATTTCAAAGTTACTTGAGATGTCTTTAAGCAAAATCTGTCAGTGAACACTTTCACTGTCAGTGAAAACAAACAGTTCAAAAATAATATCTTGACAGCATGGTCACTTGCCTCTTTGAGAAAAGAAAAATATTGTGTGTGCCTGTGTGTGTTTATACACAAACACAATTTAGCAATGAATCTTACATATTTCCTATCATCTTAGTAAAAACAATTATGCTTGTGTGTGTGTGTGTGTGTGTGTGTCTGTCTGTCTGTGTGTGTTTTTCTGTGTGTCTGTGTTTATATACAAACTTACATTTTCTGCTATGGTCCTTGTTTGTTTTCTATCATATTGTGGGGGAGAAGGGTCAGGTTCATGCTATTGCTTGTGCACACCAGCACTTTTCCCATGCAATTTGGAAATACATCTTTTCTAAATGATGTACAAAATTAATGAGGCCCGTTAATATAAATTGAAAGACTGATATTTTTAGTCTTACTATGTACAAATGTTACATAAAATGTAGTTCATAGTAAGAACGTTTTTGCTTCTTTATTCAACACAAGTAAAACAGGACAAGAAAAGTTGGAATATATGCTGGAGTTATTTGTTTATCCCGTCATAGAACATTTAATTTAAAGGTCCCTATAACTCAGAGAGAGACTTCTGTGTTTGCTCTGTTTGGCTTCTGATATGTCTCTCCTAATCTTGACAACAATAACAAGATTGTGGGCAGATAAAAATAAAATGCCCTTCATCATGCCACTGGCCAGGAACCACAGAAACAAAGAAGTATCAGTTATGATCTGATTCCCCCATTGCAGCCACTGTCTGGTAAGAACACAAAACGTATTTGCAACAGCACAATGAACCCTATCATAGAGACATGAGCAAGGTATTACTAATCTTTGCATACACCATAACGCCTCCCTCTGGGCCTTGTGCAAAGGAGACGCTCACTAAATGCCACTTGAATTAATATTTTAAAAATGCACTGGGTTGCTTCACAATCCAGGTAATAACCCATTATAATGGTAGATCTTTCTCTATGTCTACAGATTTCATATAAGATAAAATGTATCTTTCAACGTCTATATTTATTTATTTATGTTAGTTTTGTTTTAAATTTTTTAAGTTCCAGTGTGCATGTGCAGGACATGCAGGTTTGTTACATAGGTAAATGTGTGCCATGGTGGTTTGCTGCACCTGTCAACCCATCACCTAGGTATTAAGACCAACATGCATTAGCTCATTTTCCTAATTCTCTTAACTTATATGTCTTAACTTAGAAAGTTTTTTTTAAACTTGAAAAAATTTTGTAAAGTAATTACCTTCTTTGGTTACCTTTGTATCTCAATCAAAAAATCTATAATGGAATCATCCCAGCAACTGTTCACTATTTACTTTTCCTCTAGCAGGTAAACTATCTTATATAAGGGGAGGTGATCTCATCATTCTGTTATACTTATATTTCTGTATTTTACAGCCTCATCACAGGAAATTCTACCTGGTTTAACATTTCTTCTGTTGTGTCAGAGAAAGTCTGATTATTTAACAGACACGGAATGACAATTCAAATACGCTTTATTATGATTCAGGCTGTTCCCCTGCTGGTCTCACCCAGAGATAGCACAAGCCTTCCAATACAAGTACCTCCATCTCTACCATTCTAGCAATTCTTGAGGGTATTAATTACCCACTGGTGACACAGTACAAGAGACCTTTGACCATAGTTCAGTGTCAAATATCAGCGTCACACGGAAAGAATCATCACCTGTTTGAAACACACTACATTAAAAGTCAGTTGATCTGGATTCTAGTTTTAGTTCTAACAGTGACCACAGTAGTGACTACATGCCAGTCCCTATGTCTGCTAAGCAAAATATATCAGACCAGTGGCCAGAAGATCTGCTGTATGAATGCTCCATTCATTCATAGAAGAAAATAATACCTTCAAAGATCCTTTTCCCACAATATTTTAAAATTTCAATTCCCAATCTCTTCAGTTGAAAAATTCTGATATTTTCTGTCACATTGGTTGTGCACAGATTTGTTTCACGTTTGAAATAGCAGATACAAAATTACTCTAAGAACTATAAAATGCAGGCTTTGTTTTTCTAATTATAAATTGACAGCAAAAATAATTGTTTAAAAATGAATGAAGATATTATCATTTCTTTATGTCTCTGAATTGTGTGACAGGCAAAGATTTTCAAGATAACACTATAAACTGTTGTAAACTGTACAACACTTACTGTATTATACCAAGTTACTGAGTTAAGTGGAGCTATGCTTGACTCTGCTTGTTTGTGCAATCAGGCTTAGGCTGATGTCTGTAGGAATTTCCATCCATATGTTAGGCAATGGCCTGGAGTAAAACATGCTTAGGATCAGAGTTATTTGCCAGATTGTGCTGTTGTAATGCTTTCTAGAACAGCTGGAATATGTTTTCCAATAGTACACAATAGCACCTAAATAGCTGTCTTGCCATGATTTAGAGATTTTAAACTCATCCCCATGTTTAATTCATCATAAGACTCCGTTCTGACATTTTAATAAGCAATTATTTAAATGATGCTTATTTCTTAAAAGTTGTCTTTTTTCAAATACATTTTTTGATGGATCTCTAACAAAACCAATGTTTGGAATATTTTTAGAGGAGGAAAAGGTAGCAATGTGGGGAAAATAGACAGCAGGGATAGCTGACCCAATAATAAGACATCAGTAGCCTACAAGAGAAAAAGAGTATACTAGGATTTGAAAATCCGATTTGAAATCCAAGTTACTCTAAACTATTGAGCACCTATGTATGTTGAGATAGAAAGTGACTGAATTTGTGACTAACTTCAGTTTAAATTAACAGAGGCTTATTGGTCATAACAAAACTATAACTTCCAAGGATGCGACCCCAAGCTAGGTCAGAGATTGAATAAGATCATCCAGGACCCAAGTTATTTCCACCTCTGTGTTCCATCATCCTAGAAGTAGTAGGTTTATATCATATGATTATCCCCTCACAGTTTCATGACATTGCTGAAGTTGATTGTTGCATATCTTAATATATCTTTACTCCATAGCAGAAAGAAGCAAGTATGGTAAAAGCGCAACAGTTTATTGTAGAAAGAGGTTATAGTTTTATATCAGATGAGAATCGCTTTCTAGCTAACTAATTTCTTATTACCCAGAATTGAGTAAAGTGCACTTCCTTAGAGCAAACCTGGTCAAAAGAATTAAATTTCTAAAAATAGTACAAATTAATAATTATTTGAGAGCAGACCAGAAATCTGTGTTTGAATAAGTTCTCCAGGTGATTCTGATGCCTGCAAAAGTTGTAAAACCAACCATACAACCAGTTTAGGCAGTGTGTATCTTTCCTGGGTCGACTCATTACTTATGATCTAAATAAACCAGAAATGCTACAACAAGAAATAAATTGAGTGTGTTAGTGTAGGGGGTGGCTACTGCAAAACCAATTCCAAAATACTCTTAGGAATGCACCTAAACTCTAAGGTTGTATTGTCTCTCATTTATTATAGGATTAATTTTGCCTATATGTCTCTCACATTAAAAGAACAAATCGAAATAGTACAATGGAAGAATACTTAATATTAACATTCAATGATGAAACAGGGAACAACAAACAAACAAGCAAAGAACAAACATGATTTTCTCCTAGAGTGGGGTAGTGAAAATGAAATGGAGGAATTGAGGTGAGAAAGTAAGAGTGGTAGCCAGGTGTTTAAAAGTGTACTGGAAATGTAGTTTTTGTTGTTGTTGAATAACAGGTGCATCCTTCAGCTTGGACAATATTCAGAGTATGACTCTGCCTTATAATAAAATATCACAATAAATACTGTGAATCAATATCAAGAGGAAGCAATTAAATTATAGAGAGAAACTTTTTTCTGAATAGCTAGAGTGAGGCATTTTGCTAAATTAATTGAATGAGCAAACATTCACAGAAATAAGTTGATTGAATATTACAACAAAAGGGGACATTTATAAATTGCAGTGGAGACCAAAAATACATTTCATACTAAAGGATGATACTAAAGGATTTTGAAAATGACCAGTAAAGATATAGAGGTGTAGAATAAGGGAGACATGGGACACAAAAAGATGACAGAAGAAAACAGACAAAAATATTGAGACCACATTAAACAATTTTCAGCCATATTGTCCAAAAATTCGCATTAGTTCTTTAGAGAGGAGGAATTAACACTTAATATCAAAATAAGTTAGATGATAGTCAATTTTTAGCTTTTACAATTATGCAATATAAAAGACATAGTGAATTCCATCTGATTCTCATTATGAAGTTTAACAAGACATTCTCACTTTATGAATTTGTTATCCTTATACCTTAAAATCCTTACAGATGGCACAGGTCCTAATAGTGAGAGCAGCATATGTGGATACTAAGTAAAAACCCAGTTGTCCAGAAGGGTTAATCAAAGATGAGCTCAGTCCCTTTACCCCCAAAAGAATGTTGCTTCAACAATAATTATATCTGACTGGATTTGCCTTATGTACATAAGTACTTAGTGAACTTTTCAAAGGTATGTAAGAAATAAATTATTAATATTATTTAAAAACGCCATGAAATGCTAGCATAGAAAGAAACAGAAATGTATTTGTGATCTTTCATGGCTTGTGTGATGTAAAAATTCCTCATGGATGAGGGTCTTTCTAATTATTTTAGTCAGTAAAGATGACTTACACCTGATCAGTTTGATACCTAGCAGGAAAAGAAATCTTCAAATACTGTGATACTGGGTATATTCCGTGCCTGACTAGACTAATTTGTCACAGACAATCTATTTGGTCACTGAAGAGAAAGAGGGCATGTCTAAGAATAACTCAAAATATATTTGTACTTCAGAGCTTATACCTGTCAAATGGGATATTCTTTGTAGTCAACCCATTGTTGCTCTGACTTAAATTCTTTCCACTGTGGAACAAAAGTGCAGTAATTTTGAAAATGGCATTTTAAGTGAAGCTATTTATTTATACTTTATACTACATCATTATGGTTCAAAGCCAAAAGGAATCGTGTGGTATAAAATGAAGTATGTTTCTGTGAAAAATGCACTGAATACAATACAATTTTATGGATAGAGAGGTATGGAATTCTCAACTCTATAAATATTGCAATTCACAGAAGAAAGTTACAGTAGAAAAGCATCAACCTTCATAGAATTTTCAAGGTCAAAATTACAGTCTTGTCTTGGTCACTGTCTTACACTATGACCTAGGGGTGATTAATTCTCCATTGTTAAATGAGAGGATTGGACCCTCAAAAATCTTTCTCTCTCAATTTCTCTAGATTTGAGTTTGTAAATTTCAATTTTGAAAATACATGTGAATGTATATGTGTGTGTTTAAAAAATAAATGTATTTTATTATGAAAAGTTTTTATAAAGAATGAAACAAGAAGTTCTTTAAAAATATATCTATATTAATATCCTAGCAAGAAGCAAATGAAACACAGAAATTACAATATTTTGAGGAGGCCTTAAGACACCATTTCAAAATACATAGCAATGTCTCAGTTAAACCACAAAGGATGGTGGATTATCTTAAGTTTTTAGCCACCCTAGGTCCAAAGTGGTAACTAAAGGGAAGGGATTACAGAGATTTGAAAAGCAAGTGCCCTATATTAAGTGCAACCTTGAAAAGAGCCTTTATTTAATTGAGTCACAAACATTCAGTGGTGATTCTTCAGAGAGGAAATAAATACTCTGATCTCACTTTCTTCCTCTCTTCCCCAATTCTGTCATGAAACCAGAGCCAATGTGAAGCCAGAGGAATAAGGGGTCGCGCTGATAAACTTCATAGCTGTCAATCTCAGTTAGGGGTACACTGAGTGGAAAGGAAGCATAAATCAGATTGGAAAAGAGTGAGAACTGGATCTGGGGAAGCAAAAGGAAGATACGTTGTTTCATTGGTTTTGTTTGCTTTTAAATGAAATCATTGGACTGTATCCCAACAAATCACTAATATACCAAATTACCGTCTGCTTTTCCGCAAATCATCTTTTTGTGTAGAACAACTATTATATATTGTTTTATTTTTAGAAAGAGGGATATATTTATTCTATGCAGTATTATTCCAAATCCAAACTTATGAGTTCCAAATAATTAAAAATGGCAATGATTGCATGAATAAAAACTACTCTGGAACCTTCCATAGACCTAATACCTACACCATGCTTCAACACGCACACACACATCATATGTACATATCACATACTTGAAATACACACGCACTTGAAACAATCACTTTAAATTACGTAACTTTAATAATAATGAGTACTCATTTTTATAGATTCTCTGTAGAGAAATCTACATAGCAAATTGCCTAAGAACATAGGCTCTGGATTCAGATTACCTGAATCCAATCTCAGCCCTGCTATTTATAACCTGTGTATTCTTGATCAAGTTACTCAACATTTCCAAGCCTCAGTTACCTTGTGTATAAACTGAGCATTTTTAGAAATCCTAATTGCTTTTTGGTGGAAAGTGTATGATATAAAATAATACAGGCAAAGAGCTTAGCATGGTTTAGTTCAAGGGCTGTTAGATTAGTTAGCAGTACTAGCAACAGTGCTTTTCTTCCTCACTCTTTCTTCTACTTCTACTGCTAATAATGCTTCTACTTTACGTGGAAAAAAGAGTCAAAAGTTTGGGGCATTGGTGTTTACTTCTATCATTCTAAGCACTTATTTAAAAAGTCAGGTGAGACAATAAATGTCATTCTATTTAATTTTAGTGAAATCTCTCATGCAGTTAAAATAGAGTAATATAGGAATTTCATGTGCTGGTCTCCAACTGAAAATGTAGCAGCTAAAAATGGAAACCCCCTACTAAAACAATTTCATTTATACGTTGCATAACTTAAAATTGAAGAAACGGTGTCTTTATGGGTCACACTGTACTTTCATTTGTCTGCTTCCCTGTAATTCCCAACTGTGATCTAAACATAGTTAATTAGGTAAAGCTGGGGTGAACACCTCTTTCACTAGGGAGGGTTTTATCTTAGTTGCTTATCCTAGAATGATAGAGAAGACCAGGAATGTTTGTGAGGTACAAAAGTTGAAAATTCCTATTTAGAAATGAAGCCAAACACAAACACCTAGGACAAATTCTGTATCATATAATATGGTGAGGGTATTGACTATCTAGGGAGCAGAGAGGGATTTGAAGCCTGGATTTCTGTCTCAGCTCACTGAACTGACAGTTTATGTTTAAGTGGAAACTGAGGCCATATGGACTTAGGTATACATTTGAAATATCGAAATATCTTATTGAAACAGATTTTGGCATGATAAACCTAATTCAACTAGGGATAGAACCATTTTTCCTTTCTCCACTTGCTCTGCAAAATCTATCAGGGAACGGAACTAACAATTGAGTGCCTCATATATATCAAGCACAATAGTAATGACTTTACATATAAAATTTTAATTGCAAGAATTTAAATGAATAGGTGAGGGAGGTACCACTATAGATGATATTCTTAATGTGTAAGTGGGAGAGTATTATGAACAGTAATCAATTCAACTGGAGACACTTTCTGGAATCTAATAGATTTACTAGTTTAAGATGGTAAACAAAACAGTAATCAGTAATGCCCTTGGGAGATAGGATAGAAGCTTAACCAAATCACATACATGTATCTCATCTTGCCTGAAGTTGAGACCAAAATGAAAAAATCTGAAAATAAGAAAGATCTAAACTCTTTTTCTTTCCCAAAAGGAAGACTCTTAGTAAGTTATTTAGATAAATCACACCTTCTTTTATAATTTGAACATTGATGCTTTTATTAGAATGTCATGGAATATGAGGCAGACACACATGGACTCAAATCCAAGTTCTACTACTTATTAGTTTTACAAACAAGTTTGAATAAATTAAACTCCGTGTCTCAGTTTTCTCATCTATGAGTAGTGCTAAAACTACCTCAGAAGATATTTGAGAAATTAGACTAATAACAAGAAAAAAAGCAACCATATTTATCATTATATATTACTTAAATTTCAGGATATTTCCAAATGAAATTATCTCAAGAGGTAAAGTCAGCTTCTAGATTCACTAAGGTAGAATAGACCCATCTCTCTTAGGTTTTCCTTTTTGCAACTCAGGAACTGTGGGAATAACATAATAAAGGAGCATAGATAGTCTCTGAAAGGTGGAAAGAAGCCTGGCTGCCTAAGAAGCTTAAGACTTGAATTACACTTCTGTGAATCCCGTGAGGTTTTTGTATTGCTTTGCATACACCCCATACAGAAAGTTGCAGAAGACTCCAACCCTTTACCACTAATGGGCAAAAATAAAAGAAGCTCCAAATAAAATATTTTTGCTCCTAGCCATAGAAAAGAGGGTGACGTAACCAAAATAAGACATTCTTTTTTGGCAATACATGCTCAACTACAAGCCACAAACCAACAGGAAATATATACTTTACTATGCTTTCAGTGGGGCCAAGCACAGAGTTATCTTTGGCCCTTCCTCACACCACCTTGCAGAAAAAGGCAGCAGTGCTTTTATTTCCCAACGCTGTGAGAATAGCACGACAAAGCAAGGATTTTATCTTTCATCCCTTGCCCACCAGAAGCAGGTGCTGGTATTTCAAGTCTTCTGCTGAGGCAGGGACAATGAGGCTGAGCAGGGGGCTGTTCTTCTATTCTCCAGGTGGTGGAAGCAGATATTGTTCTAATTCCACTACCAGGGAAGTGTCAGTGGGGTCTTGTGGAAAGCCGTATCATCAATAAGTCAGAAAAGCTGGTATGGGTATAGGCTAGGGAGCAGTGTGCTTTCCCCTATCTTTTAATGTAAGCAGGCCCTGTGGCAAGGTGAACCTCCATTCTCATCCAACATCAACAAGATGGAACAAAGTGATGTAAGGTATGGCTATTTGCAGTCCTTTTCTAGTCTCCCACTTCTGGTATCAGTGGGGCCTGGCAAAGAGCTGACTTTCTATTGCCAATCTGCAGTAAAAGTGATATTAACCAGCTCTCTGTGTCTACATACCTGGTGGCAAGAGACCCAGTGGGGAGCTGAGCTCACATCCTCACTCTGAAGTAGTGAGATGGTTCAAGTCATTGGGTCCAGTTTTATTGGGAAGGTGTCTGTGGGGCTGAAGGTCAGCTGAAATTCCACACCACCCATCTGTATTAAGGCACTGTGAATCAGTGCCTCACTTTTGCTAGGGTGATGCGGAATGGGCCCAATGCAAAGCTAAACATAAACAACTATTTAGCGTTTCCACTAAATCTGAACAGGAGACTTTAAAGGTCATTATAAAACATCTCTATATAGTTTTAAAATATTATTATATAGAATCCCAAGCTTCATATTATAAAATTTAAAATGTCAAAGATACAATTGAAAATCACCCAGTATTCCAAAAACCATGATAATCATAACATGAATGAGAAAATACCACCAATAGACACCAACACTGAGATAAATTAGGATGTTGGAGTTATCTGACAAAAATTTCAATGCAGCTATCACAAAAAATGGTTCAACAAACAATTATGAATTCTCAAACAAATAAAAGCAGAAATACCAACAAAGATTCAGAAGTTATAAAGAATTAACTGGAATTATAATAATGCAATAACTGAAATAAAAATTTTTCTGGATGAGCTAAATAGTATACTAGAGGTAAAAAGAATAGAAGTAAAATTGAAATAGCCATAGGATTTACCCATTCTGAACGACAGAGAGAAATAAACCAACTTAAAAAATGCAAACCAAATATCAGGGACTTGTAGAATAATAAAAAGAAATCCAACTTTTACATTATTTGAGTTAAAGAAGGAGAAGGGAAAGAGAGTGAGGTTAAAAGAACGACAAAAGAATGATCAAAATCTTCCCAAAGTTTTAAAAGGACATACACCACAGATTCAAGGAATATAATATACACTAAGTTAAAACCAAACATAATAATATACACCAAGTTAAAACCAAAGAATTTATGCTTCTGATTATAATTAAACTTCTGAAAAACTAAGTAAAAATAAAAACCCCTGAAAGCAGCAAGAGAGAGACATATTACTT
This sequence comes from Gorilla gorilla gorilla, assembly GCF_029281585.2. NCBI lineage: Eukaryota > Metazoa > Chordata > Mammalia > Primates > Hominidae > Gorilla > Gorilla gorilla. Next base: position 92,740,369 of record NC_073242.2, read on the forward strand.
ATAGATAAACACTAATTTGAATAACAGCAGATTGCTCATTTGAAACCATAAAGATCAGGCCGGATGCGGTGGCTCACACCTGTAATCCCAGCACTTTGGGAGGCCAAGGCGGGTGCATCACAAAGTCAAGAGATCGAAACCATACCGGCCAAAATGGTGAAACCTCATCTCTACTAAAAATACAAAAATTAGGCCAGGCGCGGTGGCTCACGCCTGCAATTCCAACACTTTGGGAGGCTGAGGTAGGCGGATCACGAGGTCAGGAGATCGAGACCATCCTGGCTAATATGGTGAAACCCCATCTCTACTAAAAATACAAAAAAAAAAAAAAAAATTAGCCAGGCGTGGTGGTGGGTGCCTGTAATCCCAGCTACTCAGGAGGCTGAGGCAGGAGAATGGTGTGAACCTGGGAGGCAGAGCTTGCAGTGAGCCGAGATCGTGTCACTGCACTCCAGCCTGGATGACAGAGCAAGACTCCATCTCAAAATAAAATAAAATAAAATAAAAATACAAAAATTATCTGGGTGTGGTGGCGCCTGCCTGTAGTCTCAGCTACTTGGGAGGCTGAGGCAGGAGAACCTCTTGAACCCAGGAGGAGGAGGTTCCAGTGAGCTGAGATCGCGCCACTGCACTCCAGCCTGGGCGACAGAGCCACACTCATCTCAAATAAATAAATAAATAAATAAATAAAACCATAAAGATCAGAAAGAAACACCACAATATTTTTATGTACTGTAAGAAATGAGCTGTTAACTGCAAATTGTATATTCAGTTGAAATATTCTTCAAAATGAAGGAGAAATAAAGATAGTGTCAACTGAAAGAAAACTAAAAATTTGCTATCAAACTTAACTTTAAAGAACGACTAAAGGGACTTTTTCTAACAAAATAAAAGGAAGCAATAAAGAATAGGTCTTAACAGCTTCAGATAGAAAGGAACATCACAGTGGGTTAAAGAAAAAGTAGATAAATAGAATATGCTATTTCTAATGAGATTTTAAAACAATCTTTGGTGATTTAAGCTAAAATAACCACACCATCTGAAGAGATGATCAATGTATACAAAATAAATATTTAAGACAATTATCTCTAAAGTCTGGGGCCATATATAACCTAAATAAAAGTAATGTTTCTACACTTCATCTAAAGTGGTAAGGCATCAATATTAGTAGGTTATATTTAGTTACATATGCAGCATGTAATTCCTGGAGCAACAATTAAGAAAAGTACATAAAATGATATACTCAAAATCAGTGTAAATAAATCGAGTTAAAATAATTTAAAAAGTTTAAATAACCCAAAGAAAGGCAATAAAAGACAAACAGAGGAAAGAGAAACACAGGAAACAAACCAAAAACAAATAAGGTGGCACAGTTAAGCCTCACTATATCAATGATTACCTTAAGTATCAATGGTCTGCATACACTACAAACAAACAGAGCAAAGACAAGAAAGGAGGATAAAGAAACAAAAGAATAATCCAACAATGTGTTGTTTACAAAAAGTTCACTTCAAATACAACTACATAGGTAGATTTAATTTTAAAATAATACGGAAAAGATGATGAAAACAATACATTTTTCAAAAAAAGATGATATTAATATCAACTACAGTAAACGTAAGAGCAAAGAAAATTATTAGAGATAAAGGGGGACATTATATAATGACAAAAGTATCTATCAGGAGATGCAACAATCATAAATATTTACATACTGAATAAAAGAACTTCAAAGTATATATAGCAAAAGTTGACAGATCTGAAAAAGAAAATAGATACAGCCATGTATAATTATGGTAAGGAATTTTATTTTTTTATTTTATTTTTTTATTTTTATTTTTATTTTTTATTTTGGAGACAGAGTCTCGCTCTTTCGCCCAGGCTGGAGTGCAGTGGTGCTATCTCGGCTCACTGCAAGCTCCTCCTCCCGGGTTCACACCATTCTCCTGCCTCAGCCTCCCGAGTAGCTGGGACTACAGGTGCCTGCCACCACGCCCAGCTAATTTTTTGTATTTTTAGTAGAGACAGGGTTTCACTGTGTTAGTCAGGATGGTCTCGATCTCCTGACCTCGTGATCCACCCACCTCAGCCTCCCAAAGTGCTGGGATTACAGGCGTGAGCCACTGCGCACGGCCATGGTAAGGAATTTTAGCACCCCATATTAGTAACTATAGAAGTACTAAACAAAAAAAGCAGGCAAGTTCAAACAAGATCTAGAAAGCAAAATAAACCAGTAGTGTCCATTTGACATATATAGGACATGCCACAACAACAACAGCAGAATATATTTATTTATTTATTTTATTCATTTATTTTTAAGACACAGTCTCACTCTGTCACCCAGGCTGGAGTGCAGTGGTGCCATCTTGGCTCACTACAACCTCTGCCTCTCAGATTCAAGTGATTCTTGTGCCTCAACCACCCAAGTAGCTGGGACTACAGGCGTGCACCTGGATAAATTTTGTATTTTTAGTGGAGACGGGGATTCACAATGTTGGTCAGGCTTGTCTTAAACTCCTAACCTCAAATGATCTGTTCACCTTGGCCTCCCAAAATGCTGGAATTACAGGGGTGAGCAACTGTGCCTGGCCTATGTACTTATTTTTAAGAACTCAGAATATTCTCAAAGATAACCATTTTCTGGGCCATTAAAAAATGAGTTTAGATGAGTTGAAATCATGATGAATTTGTTCTCTGACTTCAATGAAATCAAGCTAGAAGTTAATTATAACAAAAAATCATTAAAATATTTAAAACTAAATGATACTCTTCTAAATAATCAATAAGTCGAATAGGAAGTATCAGAGAAAATAAAATTCTAGAACTAAATGACAATAAAATACAATACATCAACACTTTTGGAAAAATGATAAAGCAGTACTAAAAGAAATGTACAGCACTCTGTGTTACGCATTAAAAGAGGAGTTTTTAATCAGTAATCTAAATTTCTACTTCAAGAAGCTAGAAAAAGAAGAGTATAATAGTTTGAAACTAAGAAGAAGGAAATAATAGAGATAAAAGAAATGAATGTAAAAATTAAAGACAGAGGAAAGAAACATGAAAAGTGGCTCAACAGTCAGAGACAGGTTTATTTTAGAGAAAATATACCTGAGAGGGGCTTCTGGCCAAGTTAAGTCAGAGGCACACTCTCTTACAGACTAAGAGTTTTTAAAGATTTAGGGTGGGAGAGTTTATCAGAGACTTGGACTGCTTCTGTGTCTCTTTGTTGTGTTTACCTGGGAAGGAGAGTTGTGTGTCTGTTCCCATACATCTTCCTGCAGCTGCTGGCACACCTGCAAATCCACTTTTATCTTTTTTTTTTTTTTTTTTTTAGATGTAGTTTCACTCTTTTGCCCAGGCTGGATTGCAATGGCACGATCTCAGCTCGCTGCAATCTCTGCCTCCTGGGTTCAAGCAATTCTCCTGCCTCAGCCTCCCGAGTAGCCGTGATTACAGGTGCCTGCCACCACGCCCAGCTAATTTTTGTATTTTTAGTAGATACAGGTTTCACCATGTTGGCCAGGCTGGTCTTGAACTCCTGACCTCAGGTGATGCACCTGCCTCGGCCTCCAAAATTGCTGGGATTATGGGCGTGAGCCAGCGCACCCGGCCTTAAGTCTGCTTTTAGTTTCCCTATCTTAGTGCACCTGAAGGGAAAGGAATGTGCTTATTAAGTCCCACTGTTTTACTGAGGCCCGTTGTATGAGGGTGAAGTCTGGCAGGTATGTAAGAGGCTTTCCCCCCATCTCCTTCTGTGCCAGAGCTGTCCTATCTATGTTTTAGTGTCTGCTCTTTCTGTCTGCTTGTTTGTTGTTAGAAGGGATTTCCTTGAAATGCATGAGGCTAGAAATTTAAGCTGGAACTTAAAGTGGCAGTGTTTGCCTGAGATGACGGTGCTCCTACTCTGTCAATTAATGGAACTGAAATAGTAAACAAAAATCTAGTCCTTTGGGAAAAATCCATTAAAACTGATGAATATTATACAAGCATACATAAATAAAAAGAGAGAAAACATAGATGACCAATATCTGAATAAACCAAGGGATTGTACTACAGTCTCTGCAACATTAAAAGAATAATAAGGGGATATTGTAAGAGCTTTACTCATAAATTTGACCACTAAAAATTAATGGACCAACTGTTTGAAACTGCAAATTACCAAAACTCCAAGATAAAACAGACAACATACATAGTTTAATAACTATTACTTACATTTAATTTATAATGTATTTATGTTTTTGATTGTACTATTTTTTTGAGGTGAAATTCATATAACTTAAAATTAATCATTTTTAATTTTAAAAAATTTTATTTCAACAGTTTCAGGTGGTTTCTGGTTACATGGATAAGTGATTTAGTGGTGATTTCTGAGACTTTGGTGCCCCAATCACCAAGTAGTGTACAATGTACCCAATATATAGCCTTTTACCCCTCATCCCCTCCCACCCTTCCTCCCAAGTCCCCAAAGTCCATTGTATCATTCTTATGCCTTTGCATCCTCATGGCTTAGCTCCCACTTATAAGTGAGAACATACGATGTTTGGTTCTCCATTCCTGAGTTACCTCACTTAGAATAATGGCCTCCAACTCCAACCAAGTTACTGCAAAGGCCATTTTTGTCTTCTGTTTTATGCATAAGTAGTTTTCCATGGTGCATATATACTACATTTTCTTTATCCACTCATTGGTTGATAGGCATACAGTTTGGTTCCATATTTCTGCAATTGTGAGTTGTGCTGCTATAAACATGCATGATCCTGTGTCTTTGTCATATAATGACTTATTTTCCTTTGGGTAGATACCCAATAGTGGGATTGCTGGATGGAATGGTAGTTCTGCTTTTAGTTCTTTAAGGAATCTCTATACTGTTTTCCATAGTAGTTGTACTAGTTTACATTTCCACCAACAGTGTAAGAGTCCCCTTTTCACCGCATTTCTTATTTTTTAATTTTTAAATTATGGCCATTCTTGCAGGAGTAATGTGGTCTCTCTTTGTGGTTTTAATTGCATTATCACTAATTATCGGGTTGCATTTCCCTGATAATTAGTGAGGTTAAGCATTTTTTGGTATGTTTGTTGACTGTATATCTTCTTTCAAGAATTGTCGATTTTTGTCCTTTGCCCACTTTTTGATGGGATTGTTTTTTCTTGCTGATTTGTTTGAGTTCCTTGTAGATTCTGGATATTAGTCATTTGTCGAATGCATAGCTGGTGAATATTTTCAGTAGGCCCAAGTGTTTTCACTGGAGAATTTTATAAAAGTTTCAAAATAGAATTAGCATCAAATTTATACAATCTCTTCCAGAATATGGAAGAGAAGGAATCAATCCCCCAGTCATTTTATAAGAGCAATAATACCACCGTTTAAAGGAAACTACAGATTATTATGTATTACATATTTTAAACTTCTCAAAATGAGGAAAACAAGTTGAAGTATACAGCTCGACTGCATGAGATTTATTTTAGGTATACAAGGCCGGTTCAACAATTGAAAATAAAGCAAACTAATTCAATACATCAACAAGATAGAATAGAAAAACATATATGAGATATTATTAAGTGACGCAGAAAATGCATTTGGCAACTTCCAGTACCTATTCAGAACAAACACTCAGCAAATTATAACAGAGAATAACTTCTTCACACTAGCAAAGTGATTCTGTAAGAAAACTATAGTTATCACCACTCATATTCCACATATAAAAACTATAGCCACCAAATAAGTGAAAAATAAATAAACAAAAGATATACATATTAGAAAGGAAGAAATAAAATGAGCCTATATGCAGATGGCATGATTGTCTATGTACAAAATGCCAACAAATCTATAAGGCAATGAGCTCCTAAAATTAACAAGGTAGTTCAGAAACCTCACTGTATAAAAATAATTGCACAAAAATTATTGAATTTCCATACACCAACAGTGAACATGTGGTACTCCAAATTAAACATGCAAAATAACTTCTAATTTCAAATGAAATAAAGTATATATGCATAACATGAACAAATATGCATGCCTAACATTACAAAATTTTGATGAAAGAAATAACAGAACATCTAAATAAATAGACATGCCACGTTCTAGGATTGAAAGATTCAACAAGTTAAAGACAATGAATTAAAAAAATGGTAAATTAGTTGCCATCGAAATTTTTGTTGCAAAAGATCAAGTTAAGAGTATCATTTTAAAAATAAAAAGAGGAAAAAAAGATAATATTAACAGTATCAAAATATGAGCCACAGAAAAGAAAATATATTTGCAAACTACATATTCTTCTAAGGACTAGTATCTAAATATATAAATAACTCTTAAATGCAACAGTTGAAAATAATTAGTAAGTGGGCAAAAGACATGAATAGTCATTTTATCAATGAAGGTAATACAGATGGTAAGTGTGTGAAAACATATTCAATATTATTAGGGAAATGCAAGCACAAAGGGTTGTCAATACATACCTGTCTATCAAAATGGCTAAAAAAAAAGTGAACATCAAATGCTGGCAAGGATGTGAAGAAATGATCACCCATACCTTTCTGGTGGCAATGTAAAATGGTACAGCCACTCTGAAAACAAGTAAGTTATTATTTTAAAAACTAAACCTTCAGTATCATTCAATCTATCAACTGCACTGCACTCTTGGGTATTCATCCAAGCTTATGTTCACACAAAAATTTGTAAATAAATGTTCATGGCGTTTTAGTAGCCAAAAATAGGAAACAACCAAAATGCCTCTCAACAGGGGAATGGTTAAGCAAACTGTGGTACATATGCATCATGAAAAACTACTCAATAATAAACAGGAATGAACTAATGATGCACACAACACATTGATGTGGTCTAGAGAATTATAGAGACTTATGATGAGGTTACATTCTGTGTGATTTAGTTAATATAACAATTTTAATGACAAACATAGGAGTGAAGATGAGAGCATAGCAGTTGTCAGTGATGGATGTGGGGACATAGAGGGATGTGGGAATGTCTATAAAAGAGTAAAATAAGGAATCCTAGTAAAGAAATTGCTTGTGGCCAGGCGCGGTGGCTCACGCCTGTAATCCCAGCACTTTGGGAGGCCAAGGCCAGCAGATCACGAGGTCAGGAGATCGAGACTATCCTGGCTAACATGGTGAAACCCAGTCTCTACTAAAAATACAAAAAATTAGCCGGGTGTGGTGGCGGGCACTTGTAGTCCCAGCTACTCAGGAGGCTGAGGCAGGAGAATGGCGTGAACCTGGGAGGCGGAGCTTGCAGTGAACCCAGATCGCACCACTGCACTCCAGCCTGGGCGACAGAGCAAGACTCGGTCTCAAAAAAAAAAAAAAAAAAAAAAGAAATTGCTTGTATTATGACTGTGTATTATGACTGTGTCAATGTCACAACTTTTCTTTGTGAATATTGTCCTATAGTTTTGCAAGACTGTTTCTCTGGATAAAGTAAACAAAAGGTGTCTCTATGTTTCTGATTATTGCCTGTGAGTCCACAATTATGCCAACATAAAATTAATTTAAAAAAATGGTTTTGGCCATGAGATGCACAAAACTTGGTCAATGCTCTGCAAGTTGGCTCTTGACTTCATGGCTGGAGGAATGTGTAGAATAGCAGTAATTAATTAATGATGTTAAAAATAAAATAATCCAAATAAGCAAGTATGTATATAGATTTCTCTCTTGTAAGCACTATTTTTGTTTTTGCTATGACAAGGTTACTATCTCAAAATGTCTATTATTTTTTCTTTGTTTTATTTTCATGTTTTATGCTAAGAGTAAGTTTTACATAGCTCTAAAGTTTGATGGACAAATAAGATGTAGATCTGTTGGCAAGAGAAGAATTTTCAATAGAAGTGTTGCTTCCAATAAAACTATTCTAAAATACCACTTATATTAACCTCTGAGTTATTGCTTATGGGAGTAACTCCTTCTAACTTGGCCAGTTCCATGGACTCTCGCTTTTTCTTCATATTCCTTTATTTTCCCTTGTGATTCTCCACATCTGCCATTATCCGTAAAGATCTAGCTCTTTCCTATCATGTCACTTTATCTCGTGACATATTTTTCTCTCCCTACATACCAGCAAGACTGGCCACTAATTTGTTACTTGAAGGCAAAACATTCCATTTGTTGCTAATTGGGATTATTTCTTTGCCCCCAACCAAGTTCTTCCCACTCTCTTACTTTGCACATTTGTGGCAAAAAGTTTGAGTTTACAGTTTGTGATCTATGTGTATGCTGTGTGTGATTATAACTGCTTAAAGCCTGTGTTCCTTGCTAGATCATAATCTCCCTGAAAGCAGAGGGCACAGGTTCATATTTTACCCCCTATACACCACAATTTACAAATGCTTACCAAATATTGGGAAACAGGGGAAGTGAAAGAGAGAGAGAGAAATAAAGAACATGAAGAATGAGAGGGAAAAAGAGAGAGGGGAAAAAGAGGAGAAAGAAAAGAGAAAAGAAGGGAGAGAAGATGAGAATACAGAAAGAAAATGGAGTAATTGTTTATTTGGCAATTTGACAGATAATTTTAGCACTACTTTTAACTAGCTTATTATGACTTCTGGTGGGCTCTGAAAAAGCAAAAACTCATCTTGGTCCAGGCTGTAGTATTGGTAGACTTATTGAACACCTATGGTATACCATTTCGAGGATTCATTAATACAAATGGAAATGTTGCTGCTTACTTGAAATTTAACATCTAGTTGGAAAGAATCACATGGGAAGTTGCAAAATAATGCTATTTGCCTTTTGATATGTAACACAGAATCTTAATCCTCATGACATCCTGAAAAAGATACAATATATGTTAACTAGATCATTGGCACATACACAGAATTATTCAAAGGAAGACAGTCACATATGATATTGCCACCCTCTAATGATTACTGTTAATATTTTGTTGTTTTCTCTAAAAACTTAAATATGTAGCAGTGTAGTTTTACAATTGACCATGGCATATTTCCAATCCTTTCTGGAGATACTATAAAAATATTGCAAGTGAAATTGTTTCTTAATCCCAAATATTTATTCCAGTTTTTCAAAAGAGGGGACAAATATCCAAATCAAATAATGGTAGAATAATGCTCTTCATTAACAAATATGGCTGCATAAGTCAGAAGTTCTTTTACCAGGTCCCATGGCCACTTAGGGCTGTATAAAAATTGAGATTTTCATATCTGTAATTTTTAAGCAACATTTTAAATTTCTGTTAGATATTAAAAGGCCTTTGGAACTTTGTCAAATTTATTGCTCACTGTATCTAGATATAGACCAACATTTACTGGCTGTGATAAACACTAGTTGGTAATACTTCAAAAAATATAGCATCCATTTGTTGAGTGCTATCTTAGTATGTTTTGTGTTGCCATAACGGAATAACCGAGGCTGGGTAATTTAAAAAGAACAGAAATTTATTTCCTCACAGTTCTGGAGGTCATGAAGTCAAAGATGAGGACTTCATGACCTCCAGAGGCATCTGGTGAGGGCGTTTTTGGTGCGTCATTACATGATGAAAGAGCAAAGAGAGAGGAGGGCTTACTTTCCCTTTTATAACAGCACCGATTCCACCCATGGGGGCAGAGCCCTCTTGCCTAATCACTTATTAAAGGTATCCCTTCTTAAAACTATTGCAATGTCAATTAAATTGAAAAAAAAAAGGAGTATGTCACCATTTCCGGACTGTTTTGAAAGATGAGAATTTGTCTAAGACTAAGATAATTCTTCACTTTTCATATAATCCAAAATGGTTCAGTCCCATTTTGATAGAATTTGATCTGAACTTTTAAGCAACTGTAGTGCTTTCATTCTCAAATCTCAATGCTGCCTGAATCTTTGAACACCAAACCAAGGCAGATTTCCTGAAGATGTGTGAGATGCCATATACCACCATTTTTACATAATCAACCCTGAACAGATTGTAATAGTGTCCAACAGTTTAATTTGACGCTCTTGAGTTATTTAGCAAAAAGTTAAAGCAGGTTTGGGGATATAATTTTGTTTTCAATTAGGTTCTTTCAGGAGATTCAGGAAATGAAATTATAGCATAGAAGTTAGGTCCACATAGAGAAATGCACTGTGTCTGGGAAGTGACATTGAAGTCTATGGGTAGAGGTGGTGGTGGAAGTGGAGAATGTGGGTAAGGATTATATTTACCGAGTTTTCACCTACACTTCCTCATTTTTAATTTGCTCATATATTTATCCATTCATTCATTCATCAGTATCGTTTTTTAGAGCTATCGAGATTTTCCAACACCATATTTACAACATTTTAAAGAAAAAAAAGGAATCAGAAAATTTCTGATATTTCTATGGTTATTACATTCTTCTTTCCTACTTTTCTTACTTCTTTCCACTTTTCTTATTTTCCTTCATTTGGTGTTTCTTCCATCCATTCAAATATTTTCCCCACATTTTCCTAAAATCTTACTATGTTCTGAGTTCTGTGGAAGGTGGTGGCAATGTAAGAATAAGACATGATCCTTGAGCTCAAGATGTTACTTTCTAGTGGATTTTCATATGTATAGTGCACTACATTCTGTGATGTGTACTATAAGAGATTTCAATGGAAGGTTTGTGAGTCCAGAGGTATTATAGAAAAATATTGATGGCCACACATACCCAAGTTCATATCATGTCTTTATAACAGGGGCAGGTTACTTCAAGTTTTAGCCTTTGCATCTCATGGGGCTGTTATAAACAAGCAATAATATATGTTGAGCTTATTAAGAGATATAAATACCTCCCCTTTCATACAGGGACAACATAGTGATCAGAGATACTTCACTTAGCCTTCTGATCTTAATATTAATTGCAAATACTGCATTCAGAAGAGAATTTTTGTCTGTACTGAATATGTGAAGACTTTTTTTCTAGTCATTATTTTCTAAACAATACAGTGTGATAACTATTTATATTGCATTTACACTGTATTAAGTATCATAAGTAATCTATAGATGTTTAAAATATACAGGAGGATGTACACAGGTTATATGCAAATACTACCTCATTTTATATCAGACTTGTGCATCCATAGATTCTGATATTCTGGAGCAGTCCTGGAACTAATCCCCATGGATATGGAGAGACAACCGTACTTTCTTGCTTGGTATTAAAAATACTACTAATTGGTATACTGGGAATAGTTTATATTTTAACCTGGATCATGGCTATATATGATTACTTATATTAAATCATTCAGCTATGCACTAAAGTTTCATGGTCTTTATGTACTTCTTATTTATTTTTTTCTTTGGGTGGATGTTAATCTGAAGGAGAAAATGAGGGAGGAGGAGGAGGAAGAGAAAGAAAAAGCAAACTTGGTGAGAAATATGAGTAATGGCTTTGAAACGCAAATGGTGATTTTAAAGAGAGACCAGATGTTGTCAGAGTTGGTTTAATGGGAAGTTAATATGGATTTTGATGTAGTTACAATCTTCACAATATTTAAGCTGTGTTTACATATCTTTAGATTTGCTTCCTAAGCCAAGCATAAAAATTAGACTTTTTAAACTGTCCTGTCTCATTTGATTCAATCTTCCTAAAAGTCAGGTACAAGAAAGATGAACATTTACCAGTTTAATGATTCTCAGGGAGATAATTATAGAAGAAATAACAGTAAGTAACAATGCTTGAACTGGGGAATTATAATGTTAACCGAGGAAAGCAGAAAACATATCTCAAATATCATAGAAGAGACACATCCAGTTTGATCTTCCTACTTCTTTGGGTCTCCTTAAACATTTATGCTCCTTCATGTTCTATATATTCTGAACCTCTGTTCAAGGAGAAATTGGAGGCCATCCTGAATTTTGTTCCTTTGCATTTCTCTGATTCAGTTTTTCAAAGATGCATGAGTGTTTGTAATACTGTTTCCATTATCCTAAAATACACAATTTTCATTAAGACATGTCTAAGTGGTTGATTTCACCAACATTCCTTTGTTAGGAAGAATGCCAAGGTCAAGCAATCTTGAAGAAAAGAGAGAATTGCAGGATCCAGCATCTCAGAGTTAGGCACTAGGTCCTGAAGGGACAATGACTCTGCTTTTTTGGTCTTTCTGCTTAGCTCTACCTGCTTTTACTATGAAATGAGCTTTTCACATATAGCTGCCAAAATAAATGTCATAAGTCTATACTCAAACATCCCAGTCTTAGAACTTGCATTGAAAAATGGAGCTTCTTTATTGAATTTCTCTAGATCAATGCCGTAAGAAAACATTTCCTCTACTTGGTTTTCAGCCCGAGCAATGTCACGGCCCTTGAATTAACAATCAAAACCATGGGAAAGTGACCTATGTTTTGCCAGACCCTGTGTCACAGGACCTTCTCTTCACAAAGCTAGACAGGTTGCTAAGATCCTCAGCTCAATTAAGGCCACATTGCATGGCATGTAGTTTTCTGAAAGATGGTGTACTAAACAAATGGAGTGAAGATGTGTCTACTAATGCATCTAGGATGCAGATTTGGGGGATTAATTTGTTTACTAATCTTTGATCTTTTGAATCAAATGCTCGATTATTTTTAATGTAAGATATGTATTTTTTTTTTTTTTTAGGTTTTTTGAGTTCTCATTTTTTTGGATCTTTCCTTTTGAAATAAAAATTATCAGTGAATTGATTTTCCTGGATACATTCTCCATGTATTTTCTCCTTCTACTTATCTTGTTAAATAGCCCCATTGCTTTCCACTTTGACTTAATAACCCATGGAGGATTAATTCTGAAATCCTCGTTTTTCTGATTCTCTCCCATACAATCACTCTCCCAAAACTTTTTTTTGGGGGGTGGGGGTGGGGGATGGCATATTGCTCGGTTGCCCAGGCTGGAGTGCAGTGGTGCAATCTCGGCTCACTGCAACCTCTGCCTCCAGGGTTCAAGTGATTCTCCTGCCTCAGCCTCCCGAGTAGCTGGGACTACAGGTGCCCGCCACCATGCCCGGCTAATTTTTTGTATTTTTAGTAGAGACAGGGTTTCACCGTGTTAGTCAGGATGGTCTTGATCTCCTGACCTCGTGATCCACCCGCCTCGGCTTCCCTCTCCCGAATCTTTTTACTTCATCTCTTAAAATACTAAATTTTTCTTTATAGCCGCTCTCCATATCTTGATATGGTGGAATTAATTCTCCTTCTCTCTTGTTTTATTTCTCATCTCCTTTAATCTCAGAAACAAAGTAGGAGATGACTAGCACAAATTAATAGAAACTAACAAGTGTAGGTGGTCAAATAGGCCTGAGTTTAATATTTGTAATTTGCTAGCTGGATAACCTACAGAAATGCACTTAATTCCTCATTTATAAAGTGGGAGAAAATAATCTTATACCTCACTTTTTTAGGAAATAAGATAAGCAAAACATTTAGTTGTTGCTTTAGTGATATCTCGGTCTAAAACAAATGAAAGTTGTTTCACTAAGGTGATCTACTCAAAGAAAAGTGTGTTTGTTACTCATCCTAAGAGTTTGGTAGGTCCCATTGCAAATAGCAAATTCACATGACTTATAATGGCCTGCTCAACAAAATATCAACACATTTCAACATATTTTATATTCAAGACACCACTAAATTTCTATCAATTTTTGTGTGCCTTATCCTTTATATATTTTTTGTTAAAAGGACTTTGTGTTTGGCTGAAGTGTTCTTTGCTTTCCTTCCACCCAAATTTTTGCTCTTTCTTCAACCAGAACATACGATGCTTATTCCATGAAATATTTTCTAAATGCTTAAATCAACTGCAAGTGTTGGTGCTGGAACACTGAACACATACCTCTTAGCCTATCTAATAAGTTGAATCATAGTTATATATGTCCATGTGTATCTCTCCCTCAGGTAGTTAGTACATTCAAGGACATAAAATATTTTATTTATTGTTACCAAGTTTTCTTTATACTATTCTCTAATTTAGAGTGTGGATTTTTACCAGGTATGGGTTGCACAGAGGTAGGAACTAAGTATGTTTGCATCATATTTTATGTGTATTGTCCCATCCAGTCCTCAAAATAGAGTCATTTCTCAAAAGTGTCTTGCATGGTGAAATAAGCAGTTGAAAAGACAAACTGGTAGGTGGAAGAATGAATGATTAGGCAAATGCTTTCTGGGTTAAAATAGTTTTTGGTATATGTATTCGTTCACTAAATATTTGTTAAACTTATAATACAAAGTAAAACTGTTTTTCTGTTCTGATATAAATACACCTTGAGTGATTTATCATTCTAATTGCCTTGGAAAATAAATTCTTTTAAAACAGTTATTTCAGAGATATTTTTCAAACTTAGTGTTCTTCCACCAAATTATCTATCATTAATTTTTATTACACATTATGGTACAGACATATACAGGTTGTCTCTTCTGTGTTGCTTTCTGGAATGGTAAAGCACTGCTGGTGCTTGGACGATGGCCCCTTGATACTCTTTGTACCATGCTCAGAGTGCTGGGGAAGCAGAGTCTGGGCTTCTTTCTGAGTCCTCAGGGAATCTTTTGAGGCTACTTTGCCCTGAGCAGTTTTACCCAAGCATGACATGTATCTGATTTCCTGTGAGGATGATATACACAGAGAATCAATAACTCTTAGCAAAGAAGGGAAGATTACTTTTAGCATCTTTTTAAAAAAGTGATAGCTTTCTTTTATCAGTTGATTAATATAAGCATGTATAACCACATTACAACTAGCACACATTCGTAGGGAAGATTAATCAGATCTGAATAGAAATATAATAAAACCTTTTTTTAAATTTCAGAGAAGAATTATTCATAACCCTTTAAAAATAAGCCTACTGAAAAGAATATTAAAAGATAATTTATATTTGTGAACCATGGGCATTTTGGGGGCCAATAAAGACGGAATAGTGGAGCAGAATACAGTTGATGATTCAAAGTTGTATCCTCAATTTTATACCTCTGTCACTGTAATGACATGGGCACATATATATATCCTGAGTTGGATCCATACCAGCCCTCAGGCATCTTTATAATAATGTGATTGCCAAGTAGATGAGCCCATGATCCATTAGTTATTTTATTCATTAAATCAAAAAATGATTGTTCATGCCTAATATATGCTGAGTACTATCTTAGGTAATTGATGCATAGTAATTAGAAAAACAAAGATCACTCCTGACTTCATAGTACATAGCGTCTATGAGGAAAGAATGTCAATTCACAGGTCAACCAATAAGCATGCAATTAGATAGTAAGAAAGAAATGCTAGGGTGTTGATAAACAAAATACGACTCTGATAAAGATTAATTAAAGAAAGCTACAGGGATAGGTTTACTTTGAAAGACCTGAGGAAAAAAAGCAATAAAAGAAAATCAATGGAAGACTTTTAGAACCTGAAGGAGTTAGTTATGGGGTTGAAATTCCAAGATGAACAGAGGGTATTCCCAACCTTTCTAAAACAAACAAACAAGACTATTATTTTGGAAATTCACAGGAATAATAGAGAATTAGAACATAATGAAGAAAGGGGAGAATGGCTTAAAGTTTAGTTGGAGAGTTTCAAACACTTTTTAATCTGATAAGGGAT
The DNA here is from genome assembly GCF_029281585.2 of Gorilla gorilla gorilla. Lineage (NCBI taxonomy): Eukaryota > Metazoa > Chordata > Mammalia > Primates > Hominidae > Gorilla > Gorilla gorilla. Next base: position 92,755,875 of record NC_073242.2, read on the forward strand.
TTTAATATTATTTTATGTTCAATAAACATTGAGATTTTTATTATTTGAATAATGTATTTAAAGTAATGACATGATTTGATTTATATTTTAAATATAATTCTGACTTATTGTAAAAAATGACTTTAAAAGAACAACAACAAAAGTAGAAATGACTTGTGGTATTAATATTATGTGTCAACTTAACTGGGCTAAAAGATGCCCATATTGCTGGTAGAACATTATTACTGAGTGTGTCTATCAGGGTGTTGCTGGAAGATATTAGCATTTGATCTACAGACTGGATAAAGAAGATACCCTTACCAATGTGAGTGGCCATCCCCCAATCTATTGAAGGCCTTAACAGAACAAAGAGGCAAAGGAAGTACAAATTTGCTCTTTGTTTGACATGGATATCCACCTTCTCCTGCCCTCAAACACTGGCAGTCCTGGTTCTCAAGACTTCAGACTCAGACTAAGTTTCCTGTTTCTCCAGTTGTCAGACAGATCATGGGAGTCCTTGGCCTCCATAATTATGTGAGCTTATTCCTATTTTATATGTCTATCTCTCTCTCTCTCTCTCTCTCTCTCTCTGTGTGTGTGTGTGTGTGTGTGTGTGTGTATGTGTGTTTTACTGATTCTGTACTGATTCTGTTTACTCTAAATAATACACAATAAACATATAAATGGAAATAATTGAGTCTGTCCCTGGAGATTTCAACGTGAGGGAAAAGAACCCAAAGACATCAATCAGAAGCCAATATATCTTAATTATTTTGATTGAAATGTAGTTTAGATGGAGAAGGACACTGGGGTGAGAAATTAATAAGATATTGCTAGCCTGAGGCTTATATTTTTTTCTGTGATGTTCCCTGTCTGAATTAGGCTGAAATCAAGACACACTTCATTTTTATTTGGTCTAAGAAAATTTTCTAAATTTCTGTAATCCCAAAGGGATCTGGACTGTTTAAGTTATTTTTGAAAATTTAGAGAGCACAGTCCCTGGATAGAAGAAAACAAACCTAAAAATACATGATTATGTGAGGAAATAATTCATTTATGTTCCCACATACATTATTTTACTTATATTGATGAATACAAGTAACTTATTGTATACATACCATCTCCACAATATCATACAAATCATTAGAAACTGCAGATTTATTAGTTAAAAGAACGTAGCCTTTCATTCCTTCCATTTTTTTTGAAGGACAACCTGGGACTTGAATGACATTCAATCTTGCTAAATTCTGCTGTCTGGTATCAGTATAAACATCTATATTTGGAGCTTATTAGGATAATATATATGAGTGTGATTAACTAGCTTTATCTTCCTGAATAAAAAAAGTTAAATTGGTTCTTCTTTAGTTTCTTCTTCTCCCCAAAGAAAGATTGATATTGACAATATTCAAACTTTCATTTAGGTTTAGTTTTCTATGAGAAACATTTGAGAACAGCAAAGGGATGGTTCCTTTTCTCTGCTTTATGGCTTGGAAATAGTTTTACATGAAAGATTCTCCTGATCCATATGATCATTGAGAAAAATCCAATAGGTAGGATGAGAACATATTCTATACTTTTCAAACTTCTAGAGAATGCCAGATTCCTTATTCAGTTTAACAAACGTTCCTTTACCTTCTACTGTGTGTCATGTATGAGGTATGTAGGGACTCAAAATACAGTATCTGTCTTCAAGGTGTTCATGGTCCAGTGTATTAGCTCATTTTCATGCTGCTAATAAAGACATACCCAAAACTGGGAACAAAAAAAGTTTAACTGGACTTACAGTTCCACATGGCTCGGCAGGCCTCAGAATCATGGTGGGAGGTGAAAGGCACTTCTTACATGGTGGCGGCAAGAGAAAATGAGCAAGAAGCAAAAGCAGAAATGCCTGATAAACCCATCAGATCACGTGAGACTTATTCACTATCACAAGAATAGCACAGGAAAGACCGGTCCCCAGGATTCAATTACCTTCCCTTGGGTCCCTCCCATAATGGGTGAGAATTCTGGAAGATACAATTCAAATTGAGATTTGGTGGGGACACAGCCAAGCCATATCATCCAGTAAAAAATAATTGGTAAGTAAATGACAATGAAAATCTAGGGAGAAAAGATAAATGATTGAGCTATTAATAACATTATGATCCTGTAAAATTGGAACATGGATTTTATTTTCAGTTTCCAAATAAATACAGTTCTTCTGGAATCTATCCCAGACTAATTGCTTCCTTAGCAATTTCCCAACATGTCTGACAGCTCCTATATAATTAAACAAAACACTAGTTCAAGAAATATCTTTAGCCACTAAATTTGAAAGTAGTTTCAAGATCCTTTTCAGTAAGTTGATCAATACAGATTACATGCCACATCATCCACTTTGAATTTATTCCTATAGTTTATGTTAGCTTTGAGTGTAGCCATGGTTAATTGCTAATCCATATTCATCGAACATCACAAATGAGGGCATAGTCAGGGGATACTTCATATACCATCTCATCTACTGTGGAAAGTTATAGGCTCAAATTTTCATCATCTTTTACAGTTGTTCGATTTCTCTACACCTCTTAGAATAAAAAATGAAAAAAAATCGTTGCAGATCATCATAAATTTTGCATGGTGAAGCTTAGCAGGTAATGACTTATTAGAAACAGGGACATAATTGAAATTGCCATCATATACCAGTTGAATTGGTTTAGTTGGACCATATGAGTTAAAGATATCTTTTCAGTTGTGAAATTATTTATATTTTCCAAGGCACCAACTCTACTAACATTGAAAATGTAATTATTGGAATGTTTCATGAATTCTAGTTGAAATTACCTCTAAATTAACGTGAGGCATAGAGTTGTAAACTAATGCTTACTACTTAAACTCCTAGATATTTCCAAATCAGATTTATTCTTTCACCCTGGGTCCAAAGATTGTTGAAAACTCTATGGTAGATGGGCCACTAAAATGATATGAACAAGGAAACAGGAAATTCAATTCTGATTCAGAATAGGCTAATTTTGTAGAGTTTTCCAACTCTGAAATATATTGTACTAAAATTTTTAACTGTTTTGGTTGTCCAGCATGACATGCAAGCAAAAATTGAACTATGTAATCAACATTTTGATTTTTGTAAGCAATTATATATATAAATATTAGGCGGTAGCAACTTTTCACATAAAAAAGTTTGTGAAATGTAATCTTTATCTAGCCTTCAAATTTTTACAATTTTATCTCATGTTAATGATTCACCTACAATTTCCAGAACTTTTCAACACTAAAAAATTAACGTTTTTATTAATTAAGGATGTCAGTTAATAAAAATACCATGCCCATTTCTGCTTTCAACCATGTTTCCAACTTCTCTATTGGTTGACTTAGTGTAGTGAAAGAGAATTTAAAAACAGTGTTAGAAATTAGATGAAAGCTGCCTTTGTCTATTTTCTGCTGCTATAACAGAGTAACACAGACTGGGTAATTCATAAATAAAAAAATGTATTTGACTCATGGTCTTGAAAGTTGAGAAATCTAAGAGCATATTGCTGGCATTTGAGGAAGGCCATCCCATGGCAAAAGGCAGAAGGGCGGGAGCAACCATGGCAAGACAGAGAGCAAGATGGGGGCAAAATTTATCTTTTTATCAGAAGCTCAGTTTTGTAATAACCCCCTCCCAGGATAACAGCATTAATTTCACCATGAGGACATAGCCTTTCTAACTCAATCATCTCTTAAAAGTTTCACTCTTAATACTGTCAAAATGGTAATTAAGTTTTCAATATATGAACTCAAAAGCCATTCCCATGACTTTGTATAAGTAACATCAACTTATTAATCTTCTCTTACTGCCCCTATGAAATTACACTGGCTAAAATTTAAGAACAAAAACAATAAGTATTGGTCTTTAGCTTTCAGGGTTATATATATTATTTCCTCTCAACGACAAATTCAAGCATAATATTTTTGAAGTCATACAACAGGAAATACACCCTTTGCTTAAAAGTGTAGCTTCGTATTGCTTTCTGGACAAGATATAAACTTATTTTCATGGTTTTCCAAATCTTATGGTTTTATAGATGAGAAGACTGAGCTTTAGAAAGACTAATTTTAGTAACTACCACTGTTAACATGTGACCATGTATCTGAACTTGAGTCTAACTATGATGCTAACATTCCTCATTGTTACAATCTGCAGAGTATATAGGGTTTATCTTATCAAGAAAGTCTGTCAGTCTATGTTATAGCAGAAAATGATGGAAAACAAAAAACGGTTTAACTAAAGAGAATGTAATTAGAAATTATGTAAAGAGTTGTAGGCAGAGTTGTGGAAATCAAAAGGAGCCACCTCAGTCTCTCAAAGTGCTGTAATCCCAGCACTTTGGGAGGCCAAGGTGGGCTGAACACTTGAGGTCAGGAGTTCGAGACCAGCCTGGCCAACATGGCAAACCCCATCTCTACTAAAAATACAAAAATTAGCCTGGTGTGGTAGCGCACACCTCTAATCCCAGCTACTAGGGAGGCCAAGGCAGGAGGGTTGCTTGAACCCAGGGGGCGGAGGTTTCAGTGAGCCGAGATCACACCACTGTACTCCAGCCTGGGTGACAGAGTGAGACACCATCTCAAAAATAAAATAAAATAAAATAAAATTAAATTAAATTAAATTAAATTAAATTAAAAAGGAGATGATGAATTGCACACAGACTAATAATAGCTAAAAGCAGTTTTCACAACTAAATTGTATGGGACAAGGGACGTGACTGATTTACCTAGAGATTCTGTTGAAATAGAGCTTGGGAGAAAGGCTACCCAACTGTATCCACAGAAAAATAAGTCATTTCCAGAGCCACAGAAAAGCAGGAAATAATCCCAAACTTTATATTGTTCAATGCCTCTTTTTTTTTTTTTTTGATGGAATCTTGCTCTGTTGCCCAGGCTGGAGTGCAGTGGGCACGATCTCAGCCCACAACCTCTGCCTCTCACATTACAGTGATTCTCCTGCCTCAGCCTCCTTAGTAGCTGGGATTACAGGTGCACACCACCATGCCTGGCTAATTTTTGTATTTTTAGTAGAGATGGGGTTTCACCATGTTGGCCAGGCTGGTCTCGAACTCCTGACCTCAGGTGATCCACTCACCTTGGCCTCCCAAAGTGCTGGGATTATATTCAATGCCTCTTATTGGACAAACTCGACAAAAGTTAGAAGGCATGGGAGCCAAGGAGATGTCCTCCTTAGAGATCACAGAACAGGACAGGCCAGAAAACGGAGGAAAATAAAGAAGAGGAGAAAATAAAAAATAACTATGCATAAAGACTTTCTTGATACACCCCAATGGTGTTAGGAGTCCCTCCTGATTTCTTCCTTTGCATTCTGTTTGTTTTTTATATAAATTTTTATCATACTGTATAAAAGTTAATTTTTAAATTGTCTTAATCTACTCCTATCTCCTAGTACGTGAGATTTCTAAGAAAATGGACTGTGTCTCTTCTTTTCCCCACAATTCCATTTATAATGTCTAAGATAATACCTGGAACACATTTTATACAATGTGTATACTAAATGAACAAATGAGAATGAATAAATATAAATAACAAAGAACCACTTTAAACTTCCAAATGTTCAAACTTCTAAACTTATATAAGTGAACCAAATTATTTATTCCTTTATGGCAAAAATTTGTTGTTGCTACTGTTGTGGTTGTATTTGTTTGTGTGTTTGTGTGCATATGTGGTGTCTGTGTGGGTCTATGTGGGTGTCTGTGTGTCTGTCTATATATAGCAAGAGGCACAAATGTTAAGCATACAGCTTTTCTAACATTTACATGTGAATACACTCACATGTTTAATAAATGGATTGATTTCCAGGGATACTACTCAAAATCTAGGCAAAAAGTTTTGTCCCGATCAGTATTAGTAGCTCATTAAATTGAAAAATCCAAGATTTCTTTATGGGGGGACCTTAGAGTTGCCAATATGCGTTCTCGAGATCTTTCCTGCAGGCTCCATTTTGCATAGCAAGCTTTCTGTTTTCACTTGTATTGTTTATTTATCTTGGGTGATTTGGGGATCAGTACCTATGAAATTAAAGACAGAGGCACTAAAATACATTGTGTAAATCTGGGATGGACCATTCATATTGTAATTTACACTAGTGGTACCATGTTGATAGTATGCTGGGGTTGCAGTGATTAGCTAAAGCTCTCCCAAACCACTCTTTGGCTGCTATCCCTAGCACCACTGTGTTCATCATGTTCAAAGGAACTGCTGACAATGATTCTCTTTGTTTGTTAAACACATAAATGAGCTCATAGTTTGGTGCTGATTAACAAATACACTGAATTTAGAGAACTTGATACACAGCCCATTGACCTTGTTACTTGTATTCCATCTTGAAATCCACTCAGTAGTTACACCAATATTATAATACCAATGATTGGGCTTGATCCCAGTTTTCTCATGTCAAAAAGAGAAAAATTTTTAAATAAAGCCAACTAGGGCGGGTTTAGTGACAATAAAATTTTGTTTAAATGTATAAAGTAAATAGCCCAATGTCTAAAACTTAATGTAACTACAATAAAACCATTTTCTCTTCCAGGTCATTTCTAAATTTTGTAAAAAGAATAAAATTAAAGGCACATCTTTATTTTTCTGTGAAGTATATCTTTAATTTCATACCCCCATTTCTTCTGGTTTGAGACTACCTCTAAGATACCATGCTATATCCCAGTACTTTTTCTTACCCAAGTCATTTGTTTACCTGCATCAGTTTTCTAGTAATTTTGGCATGGAACACTATCAAAGACATTTATAATTAGATGAGTAATATTTGTTCCAGATTATTCCTTTATCCCCTTTCTTTAATGGAACTGTGAATATTTGTGATCTGTTTATATAGTTACATATATGTAACCTTTAAAAGTTTCCCTTTGTCTACTTATATGTTGAAGAATTAATGAACTTAGTTCTTTGTGAAAAAGGAATAAAGCAAGCAGATGTGGGAGAAGTCCACTTTACGACTTCAGTGAACTGGTTGTGTTCTGATTAAAGAATAATGCTTAGAATTTCATATTGTCAACACAAGGGAAATTAGCATGTCCATATTTGAATTTAGTGCATAATTTGGCATGCAGTATAAGACCACAAATATGCTAGTACATGCCTACGTAACAATTTGTGGCATGAATCACATGTAATATTTACTCTGAGTTGGTTTTAAAGCGCATTTGGAAACCAGAATTAACCAGATGACACTTTATCATGTATTGGGACTGATGTAATGTAAAATTTAATTACATAATATTTCACACACAGCTGTGACAATACATATATGAGCTTCCAAGATTCGCCAGCTAAACTGACATGAAGATCTTTTGGGAAGATTATCAAAGTGGGTTACCTTCTCTGGATAAATGAGAGTCTGTTTATATGTCCTGAGGCTCTTTTCTTAAATACTCAAATGCCATTTGTACCAAGTTCCTTTGAGAGAACAGATATGCTCTAGAGAATCTGTTACAACAAAGCAAAACAAACAGTACAAAACAGAACAGTTCATCTGCAGCACCTTGAAAAGCATCACATGTAGTTGATGAGCTCGCCCTACTTTAATCCCCTTTGTGTTTACAAAGCTTCAGATTTTTGGTATCTAATTGCTAGCAAACAGTAGATAATAAAATGCACTCATCAAACCAAACAGGATTTGAGTTCATTTTGTGGCTACATTGTCTCTGTCTAAAAAAATTTTATCTGAAATGTGCTTAATGAAAAGCCATTTTACACCTAGAGAGAGAAATTTAATTAGAATAAAGTGAATGAGCTGCCAATACCATCAATTCAGTAAACATTTATTATGTCTTAGTATTTACCCGGCACTGCGCAAGGAGACGAAGAGATATGGGAGATTGATTTTTTTAAAGGTTTGTGTTTCCAGAACTTTCTATTTGAGGTTATGTGGTAGTGTGGGAAACAGTCTCAAAGGCTGCAGAAGAGACCCTTTGATGCCCCCTTCCATGCTTCTGTTTCAAGAGCATCCTAACATTAGTCCAAGCTGAGCAAGGGAGATGGAAGGAGTCACTCAAAACTAAATCCGCATTTAAAACAATACATTTGGCCAGGTGCCTGTAATCCCAGCACTCTGGGAGGCTAAGGCAGGCGGATCACCTGAGGTCAGGAGATCGACACCAGCCTGGCCAACATGGCAAAACCCTGTCCCTACTAATAATACAAAAATTAGCTGGTTATAGTGGTGGGTACCTGTAATCCCAGCTACTGGGGAGACTGAGGCAGGAGAATCACTTAAACCTGGCAGGCAGAGGTTGCAGTGAGCCGAGATCACGCCACTGCACTCCAGCCTGGGCTATGACAGAGTGAATCCCTGTCTTAAATAAATAAATACACAGATACATAAATAAATAAAACAATACTTTGATGAGGCCCTTTCCCACATAGGCTGTGATCTGCTCTTACTCTGTGGCCCTCTCTGGCACTAGGGCTTCCTACTAGTTCTCAGATCTGCCTTCAGATGTGTTTCAAGGAGGGGAGTTGGTGAAGAATGGAACTGTGAAAGTCTGGATCTTCATCACAGTAGCCTTAAAAGGAAGCTCTTTTGCTAGCTTCAGGTTATCTTAACCTGCAATTCAAAGATGCAAAGCTGGCCAGGATATGTGGTAAATAATGTCGGTAAGGTTGACCCTTAGAACAATTCTGGGGTGAAATAACACACAAAGGGCTCCTGATTCATTAAAGGTAGCTAAATTCTGACAGCAAATCTGTAGCCATAAAATTGAGGGCAGCTATAACAGACTTCGATGTCAGTTTCTCCATATAGGGGCAGTTTATATTCTCTTACCCTGAAATTATTCTTGCAATTACACAGCTGACTTTAATATGCTTTGACCAATTCTGATAATGTTGTCCATGCCTTTATTCTTCTATCTATATTGCCCCTTCTTCCTACAATATTCATCATCTATAGCTCAACTCATAGTTCTGAATACCACCCAGCATCACTTTTTTAAGGAAATTCCTCTCTGTAATTCAGGTATCTCAGTAATTCCACTATGAAAACATTTAAAATTATGCATTGGGATTGTCTATTTTGTCTGCCTCCACCACCAGGTTGTAAACTTCTTAAGAAAGAGCATAGCCTCTTCCTGTGTGTCTCCAGGTTCAAGCAGGTTCAATCTAAGTGCTGAACTAAAGAAGAAAAATCAGCTAAGAAATCCCTTTTACTGAATTTGTCTCATAAATGTATGATTTATAAGCACTCCAAGCTCTCAAAGAAAGAGATCATTGCATTTAAGGATTCTCAACCATTCTGGTCACACGACAAATGACAGTTACATTTGCCAGTGCCACTTATGGGATATATTTATATTTTGGGGAAAAATGCAAGATTATAAATTAATACAATAATTTTTAATCACCACACTCAAGAACAGACTAATAATATCATTCTGTTCACTATGGTCCTGGATCAATTAATTTTCAGACTTTTGCAATTTCAGAAATCTTAACTGTAGATTCACCCATCAAAATCTACATCACAATGGCCAGGAATTGCCTGTTTAATTTTTTATTATTCAGATTATAAACCCTATGTAGGCAAGTCTGTGTAACAGAAAATTCAGTGACTTAATGGGTACCGTATATGATTCCCTCTGGTGAGATTTTGACTTAAGAGACACAAACGCTCTTTATTATAAGTCATGACTTGTATTCAAGTTTCATGTAAAATAATATGTGAAGCCATATGTGAACTTACACAGTGCAAGACACCAGAAAGAGCTCTATCATAGCAAGAAGAGATACCATGAAATTGTATTTCTATTTCATTGAACTCCTGATGATGCTGGGTGAAAGGCTAGTGATTTGACTCTCATACATATTGAAATTCTCACCGAACAAAAGTCTGAGTCTTTTTCCCAGAGTCTGGTATCCAGTCCTACTAGGTCTTTGTGTGCTGACTGTGAAAGCAGTGAGCAACAGGAGCCCACACGCCCGCAATCATCATTGTTCCTATGAGATTATCTCAATAAATGCTGCTCTAAGAAGCCTGTGCATGTGTGCATCTTAATCATTTGGCCTTGTTTGCTTGAACTAAGCAATATTTTCCCCATGTCCTAACCCACAACATAATTAATTCTTCATTCTTCCTTTTGTGTTAATGCTGAAATTTATATTGGTTGTTCTCTCCAAAATCCATAATCAAAATTTGAGGTTGCAGAATATCCTGGGAAATCCATTTGCCTTCCTCTTGATGTAGAGTCCTCTTTTCTATATGTATTCATTTTAACTTATTCCATAATTTAATTAATGTACATTTTCCACCAAGAGTGTTTATACAATTTTTAGCCCTTTTATGCTCTGCTCTTTCACTTGATTGATAATTGGTTTTGATATAGAAGCCTAGGATTCAAGTATTTTTAATGAGAATTCTGATAGCATTATTGTGATATATTTTAATATCCAATATTACTGTTGACAAGTCTTATTCTATATGCATTTACATTATTTTGCACATGACCTGTTAGTCTATTTAGAAGACAGTGAAGATCATTATCTCTGATGTTCTAAAACTTCATGATTGTATACCATGGGGTGTGTGAGTGTGTGTGTGTGTGTTTGTCTGTGTGTGTGAGTGTGCATTACTCCGTTTCCTTTAGGCTCTTTTTGACACTTTCAAGTATCTTCTTCTGTGTTTTTACTGTTATCTCCATCTAAAACTTGAATTAAATTTTGAGACTTCCAATTACACTTTTAAAAAAGTTTGCATCTTCTACTTTTCGTATTTTTATTTTTGCTTTTGGCTTACTCTTAATACCTTCTCTTGATGTTATCTCTTCAGCATTCTAATGATTAAGGAATACATGCACACACACACACACTTATATGAAATGTTCTTAATGAAAAAATAATTTTATTTGCTCTTTGAATTTTATGATTTCCTATTTGCTTGATTGGTCGCTCTTATGTTGGAGTATTTCCTCAAGTATTTAGTAGTTCTTGGGTATCCATTCAATAAAGCAACAAAACATGCATAGAGAAAGTATTAATGACTAGTTATCCTTGGGTTACAGTCTATATATTGTAGCCCAACATTTTATTTGGGATATGTATGTGGAGGTGTTTGGGTCATTCAGTCTCTCCAAAAGAGAATCCTCTCATCTCTCGCTTGAGTATGAATAAGCCACAATTCCAAAATGTTGTGAAAACAATGGCTAAAGAAGAAATAGTCTTCAGTACACTATGTAAATCATTACTTTTTCACTTTTAACTGTCCCATCCCCTGTTCACCTTACCTCCACATTCTGACTAGTATGGCTGAGCCCAGGTATTTTGATTAAATTTCTCTAAATAATAAACCTAAATAAACCGATTTCTCTAAATAATAAAAGAAAGAGTCTTTGGAGGAGGAAGGAGTAATTTCTAAGGTGTGTGAGATAAAAGAGAAGCAGGAGAGATACAAAAGAATATTTGTAAATACCCTGTGTTCACACCTTCAACAATCCACCTTCTAATTCTGAACTCCCCACCACCCACCAGGGATTCTGCAGGGCAAATTGTCCAATTTCTGTCTTTCCCCTCAGAACGCACTTATGATTTAACTTTCTTCTGTAACAGTTGCAACTCCTCCTCCTCCACCTGTATTCTAGCTGCCAAATTTGCTGAAAAAATTAGTCTGCTCTTTTCTTGTTATCGGTCTGTCATTTAAATAAATAGCACCTTACTCCTCTTTTTCTGCAGCATAGTGAAGGGTTAAAGGGAGGAAAATTAAACTGCATGTGGTCGATACCTTGCATTATATTTATTAGATCGGTGCAAAAGCTATCGCGGATTTTGCCATTGAAAGTTACAATTCAAAAAAGCAGGCCCAGCGCGGTGGCTCACGCCTGTAATCCCAGCACTTTGGGAGGCCGAGGTGAGCGGATCACGAGGTCAGGAGATGGAGATGGAGATGGAAATCGAGATCATCCTGGCTAACACGGTGAAACCCCATCTCTACTAAAAATACAAAAAATTAGTCGGGCGTGGTGGCAGGCGCCTGTAGTCCCAGCTACTCCAGAGGCTGAGGCAGGAGAATGGCGTGAACCCAGGAGGCGGAGCTTGCAGTGAGCCGAGATCGCGCCACTTCACTCCAGCCTGGCCGACAGAGAGAGACTCCGTCTCAAAAAAAAAAAAAAAAAAAAAAAAAGCAAAGAACATCTAAATGTTGAAACAAACAACAAATTGATCTCAGTTTCAAATTATTAGATTTGAAAGGAAAATTTTAAAATACGTAGTTACATGAATGAGGGGCATAGAAGTCACACGTTTTTGCTTATGCAAACAGAAAACTTGACGACATATAAAACACAGATGTGAAAATTTAAATGGCTGGCACAGAAAACCAGATTGACTACTCTAAGGCAGGAAAACAAGCAAACATTTTTCAACTCTAAATTATCTTCAGTGCTTGGAACAGGAGGAAAAGTAGGCAAACACATCCCTGTGGAAGAAAATGGATGCAACACTTGGAAAAAATAATATGGCAATATGAATAAGAATCATTTTTATGCTACCTATTTTATTAATTCTGATTCTGGCACTCTAGCTTATGAAGTGGCAGGGAGAGGCAAATATTGTAATAATAAATAAATCATGTATAATTGGTGAAAGAAGGAAAATAGGAAGAAAAGAAAGACAAACGACAGGAAGAAAAAAAAACCTGGATAAAAACTGGTAACCAAGACATTTTACTACATAAAAATAATATATGCATATGACAGGCTGTATGAAGTTCTTAAAAATGGCTTCTTTCATATGTTCCTTGGCTGCATAAATGTCTTCTTTTGAGAAGTGTCTGTTCATATCCTCCACCCACTTTTTGGTGGGGTTGTTTGGTTTTTTCTTGTAAATTTGTTTATGTTATTTGTAGATTCTGGATATTAGCCACTTGTCAGATGGATAGATTGCAAGAATTTTCTCCCATTTTGTAGGTTGCCTGTTCACTATGATGATAGTTTCTTTTGCTGTGCAGAAGCTCTTTAGTTTAATTAGATCCCATTTGTCAATTTTGGCTTTTGTTGTCATTGCTTTTGGCGTTTTTGTCATGAAATCTTTGCCCATGCTTATGTCCTGAATGGTATTGCCTAGGTTTTCTTCTAGGGTTTTTTATAATTTCAGGTCTTACATTTAAGTCTTTGAGCAATCCTATTACTGGGTATATACCCAAAGGATTACAAATCATCCTATTAAAAAGACACATGCACACATATGTTTACTGTGGCACTTTTCACAATAGCAAAGACTTGGAACCAACCCAAATGTCCATCAATGATAGACTGGATAAAGAAAATATGGCACATATACACCATGGGATACTATGCAGCCATAAAAATGGATGAGTTCATGTCCTGTGCAGGGACATGGATGAAGCTGGGAAACATCATTCTCAGCAAACTATCACAAGAACAGAAAACCAAATACCGCATATTGTCACTCATGAATGGGAGCTAAACAATAAGAGACACATGGACACAGGGAGGGAAGCATCACACACCGGGGCCTGTTACGGGATGGGGGGCTAGGATAGGGATAGCATTAGGAGAAATACCTAATGTAGATGACAGGTTGATGGGTGCAGCATACCACCATGGCACATGTATACCTATGTAACAAACCTGCACATGCTGCACATGTATCCCAGAACTTAAAATATAATGAAAAATAAAATAAATAATAATAATAATAATAGCTTCATGGCCAGGCACAGTGGCTCTTGCCTGTAATCCCAGCACTTTGGGAGGCCGAGGCGGGTGGATCACCTGAAGTCAGGAGTTTGAGACCAGCCTGGCCAACATGGCAAAAGCCCTTCTCCACTAAAAATACAAAAATTAGCCGGGAGTGGTGGCAGGCACCTGTAATCCCAGCTACTCGGGAGGCTGAGGCAGGAGAATTGCTTGAACCTGGAAGGCGGAGGTTGCAGTGAGCCGAGATCACATTATTGCACTCTAGCCTGGGAGACAAGAGCGAAACTCCATCTCAATAATAATAATAATAATAATCACGGCTTCACATATTAAAAAATACCATCTACTAATGGTAGTTTTGAATGTTGTACACAAAATTATGTATGCAATGTGACCACTGCTCACTTGGACAGGTTCGAATCATAATCCTGAAAAACACAATCCCAATGCCATCATTCCAAATGTTGAAATCCTAAAAGATCACAATCCCTAAATTACAAATCCCTAAAGTCTCAAATTCTTAACACCTAAAATCGTGAAAATTTCAATCCCAGGATAGTGGCAACATATTAGGTAGAACCATTACCTTGTTATTGTCTTTATTTAAAAATGAAGTATGGTTTCAGGAGATGCATATGGGTGCCAAGTGGACAAGGGGCGGACTTGCGAACTTAATTTTAGGTGTCATTTTGACTGGATTATGGAATACCTACAAACCTGGTAAACGTTATTCTGGGTATGTCTGTGAGCGTGTTTCGAGAGGAGATTAGTGTGTGAGTCTGAGTGGATTCGGTGGAATGCTCATGTCAGTGTATATCGAATCGTGGAAGAATTTCAAAGAGGAGGGCATTGTGGAAAATAATGTGAAATAGTTCTTTGAGGATAACTACATCCTAAAAAATAAAAAGCAGCTATTCATTGTGATGCAAGACTTCAAAATACGCTAATAATCATGAAAGTGGCCAGCTCTTACAGACTATTTTCGTGCAATTTCCTAACACCTATCCCCACAATACACTTTTCCATATGTCAAATTATCTTGTTAGGTTTTAGTATTTTTTCACCATGTTAAATTGTAAGCAGTATTTTTTTTTTTTTTGCAATTTGCTATGGCTACATATTTCATCTCTATTTCCAATAGTGTAGGTATAAATTGTTTAAAGACTTTTAGAGAGTTCTAATTTGTAGTATGCATTTTTTGCAAACTTAATTCCACAAAAGTGTATTATCACAACATTGACTTTGTGTGTAAGCATCATGCATGTACATAAAAACATTGAAACTTCCTCAGTAAATGAAGAGATGTCCTTTTTGTCCATCTGCATTTATGAAAGATAAAATTTCTAGAGATCTTGGCTCTTTAACTGCATATGAAGAGGTGACAACATTGCCATTTTTGATTGATCTATCAAAAGACTTTGATTGTTCTTCACAATAATTCAGATGCTGGGTGTACACAGTTACCAGCTATAATAATATCTGTTTATACATTTCCCTTTGACCTATTTCTTTAAAAATATGTTTTGTCTGCTTATAACTATTACACTATTACACCCATGCGACTGTCTTTACTGTACCTGAGTGCCTATGCTTGCAGCAATATGTATGTTACTATCACCTGTTTTATTGTGTGTTTTTATGATTCTGAAATGAATCCCCTTCTAAAAATATAAATAATCATCTTTTAAATAACTTTTAAATTGTTTTATTCAAAATTATATTGGCAGATAATTGATCTTTTGAGATTGTGATTTTTTGACCCTAGGGATTTTGATCTTTCAGAATTTCAACATTTGGGATTTGGCATTTGGGATTGTGTCTTTTGTGGGTATAATCGGCTCCCACTTGGACTGGCCCTTGAATTCAGAAGACTCTTGAAACTTAGCAACCATTTGTTCATCTGTCTTTGGTGCATTCCAGCAAGTCCTACTTCAGTATACTTCCTATGTGTTCAGAATAAGCCCAGAAAACCACAGTTGCTGACTGTATGCAGTTGAACAAAATAGCCAACTGACATTTTTCTCTTCTTCTTCCTTTAAACAAGGCAACATTTTCATAAGCAGGAGTTGAGGCATTGAAAGATGAAATTGGCACCTTTGTTATAAGAGAGACAATTGGAAACTGACCATCTGAATCTTTGTTTAATGCTAGCAATGTTATGTCTTATAAGAGTCTGTTAGTTGGCTGGGTGCGGTGGCTCATGCCTGTAATCCCAGCACTTTGGGAGGCCGAGGTGGGCGGATCACGAGGTCAGGAGATCGAAACCATCCTGGCTAACACCGTGAAACCCCGTCTCTACTAAAAATACAAAAAATTAGCCGGGCGTGGTGGCGGGCACCTGTAGTCCCAGCTACTCGGGAGGCTGAGGCAGGAGAATGGCATGAACCCGGGAGGCAGAGCTGGCAGTGAGCCGAGATTGCGCCACTGTACTCCAGACTGGGCGACAGAGCGAGACTCCATCTCAAAAAAAAAAAAAAAAGAGTCTGTTAGTTATGGAAAGTGATGGAGGGTTAACTTCGGTGAGGGTGCACATTATAATCTCTTATGACATCAGCTGTCTTTTCTAGTAAAAGTCTAAAGGGCAACACAATTGGAGTCTTGTTTACTTTGTTTCCAAGGATGAGTTTTACCTCTGAAGGGGTGGAGTGCCTGGCAGAATGAAATAGTTTATTTATTTATTTATTTATTTATTTTTATTGCATTTTTGAGCCAGGATCTCACTCTGTTGCCCAAGCTGGAGTGCAGCAGTGCGATCATGGCTCACTGCAGCCTTAACCTCCCAGGCTCAAGCAATCCTCCCACCTCTGCCTCCAGAGAAGCTGGGACTACAGGTGTGCACCAGGATGTCTGTCTAATGTTTGTATTTTTCACAGATACAGGGTCTTGCCATGTTGCCCAGACTAGTCTCAAACTTCTGGGCTCAAGCAATCCACCTGCTTCAGCCTCCCAAAGTGCTGGGATTAGAGGTGTGAACCACCACACCAGCCTACGTTTTTATTAACACATGAATTTACCCATGTAGCCCCTCCATTGCAGAATGCAATGAAGATTTTTGTGTGCTTCTCTCATGAAACTTATTACATTGTCATCTTTTTTTTTGAGATGGAGTCTCACTCTGTTGCCCAGGCTGGAGTGCAGTGGCATGATCTTGTCTCACTGCAAACTCCACCTCCCAGGTTCAAGCGATTCTCCTGCCTCAGCCTCCCAAGTAGCTGGATTACAGGTGTGTGCCACCAGACCTGACTAATTTTTGTATTTTTAGTAGAGATTAGTTTCACCATGTTAGTCAGGCTGGTCTCAAACTCCTGACCTCAATTGATCCACCCACCTCGGCCTCACAAAGTGCTGGAATTAGAGCATGAGCCACAGACCTGGTCCAATTTTATTTTTTATAATTATTCATTGTAATATCCATTATTCTACAAGTGTCATTCTATGTAAATAGCAAGTGCCAGATATGGCCATTTGGGCAAGTCATGTGATAACACAGAAAACAACACATACACTTGTCTCTCTGCCACCACACATAAAATCTGTGATTCTAACCTTTTCTTGCTGCATCTTAGTTGCCTGGCACAGTCCCAGACAAAATAAAAGGTATTATCTAAGTTTATCTTTAAATAAATTGATGAGTTCATAAGTGAACTCAGGTGTTGGTGCCTTGTATTTTGTTCCTATTTTTAAAAGATGTTAAATATTAAACGTATCTCTTGCATTCTCTCATTTCTCTCTCTCCTGCCCCTCCCCTCTCTCCCTGTTGTTGGAAGCTTGAGGCTAACCAATCTTGCCCATCAATAAATGTTACGTGAATGAATGAATGAATGGTGGTTCATGATCAAGGTCTCCAGATTGCATCCCTGATATTCTTCTTTTCTCACATTCTTTTCTTAGCACATTCTCCCTAGTGAATCTCAGCAACTCTAATCATTTTAGCCATTATGCCTATGCAGAAAATGTCCAAATAAATGTCTTCAAATCAGAATCCTTCTGACCTTCCAATCCATGCGTAGCTCTGCCAACTTGTTATCTACCAATATGACCCACTGGCTCCACCAACTGAAGTTTTTGAATATTTTTATAACCCATCTTTTTGTGCTGTCCATCCATAATACTCTGCTTTCAAGAAGCTCATATTCTAGTCAGGAGGAATACATAAAAAATAAGTATAAAATACATTATGAAGATCGTTATATAATGGTATTTCAGACCCTTGTCATTTGGCATCTTGACTCTAGCAATTGTCTTTTGCTTCTTATCTTTTCTTTAATCCATCCTCTTTGGACTGATCTTCTAACATATTGATGGGTTTAGCAGAGATAGATAAATGTAGGGAGTTCCTAGGATGAATGTCCTGGAAAAGGGTGGGGTGTTCTGCTTTTCTTCCAGGAAAAGTTGACATATAATGCCAGATGTTGATACTTAAAAATATGTCTGAAATAGTGCCAACATTCAAATCAGAATATATATGTTGTTGCCATCCAAATTCCAAACAATAAGGTTGAGATGATAATAGTCGCTGAGTTACAGTGACAGAAAGTATTGGCCAAAGGGAAATAAGAAATAAACAGGAAAGTCAACTGAATAAATAAAAAGTTGGCAATCAGCAGGTGGTTTAGAAAAATTCTGAACTTAAGTTGTCAAAAACACAATTGTAAATTTTATGCCCATTTTTATCTGTGCCTATTTGTTGAGAAATATGTATATAGAGGGTCAGTTATACAGCAAAGAAATATTTCCATTACATAACCATCTTCCTAATGTATTTTATAGTTCTTTTTTATGTATTCCTCCTGACTACAATATGAGCTTCTTGAAAACAGAGATGGCATTTTATTTATCACGTTAATTCTAGTACTTAGTTTAAGACCTGAGCCAGAATAAGTGGCCATGAACGTTCGTTGAATTAATGAATGAAAAATTATCATAAGGCAGCAACAAGAACGTCACTTAAATAACTGAATAGTGGTGTAATTATAATAAAACTGCCCAGAACTTTTGGCTGAAATATTTTTCTGATCTTGGTAAATTCAGATGATGCCAGCTTCTTTTTTCCTCCAATCTCTGTCTCTGCATCTCTTTGCCAGGTCTCACATCAGCAGTATTCTAAGGAGAACTCAGAAAACCTTTAATGACTTTGGAGATATCTTCTCAAAGAAGTGATGTTGTGAGAAGAGTGATTTCATGCTGAATTCCATTCACTTCTGAGAGGGGCTTATACCATTCCTTGCAACAGCAGGCACTCCAAAACAGCAGCCAAGAAGGAAAGCAATGGTAGGGAGATTCCCCTCCCTGCTGTTGATGAAAGAGTTTTTACTATGAAGCTTATTGATCCTTGGTAAGTGAATGGTGCAATTGTGAAGTCTCCCTCCATGATATTAAAGCAAAACCCATTCTAAAGGAAGTCCTGCCTAACCCACTAAGCTGACTCTATTGAACAAATTGATGAGGCCTCCCCATCTTTTAGTGATGTATTCCTGGAAAGGCTTTTTCCCAGGATGTGGGTCCATTTCAAGTGAATCACATAGTTACTTGTCTCTCAGGGAAGTAGATCCATTAGGCAATAATCTTAGAGGAAGGGAAATGCCATGCTCTTACTTGCCAAAATGAATTGCTTGCTAATATTTCTGCTTTGAAAGCACTTAAGGTAACTTCTGCTTCATAAAGTTAGTTATTAAAAGTCAAAAAGTTTAATATTGTTAACTTTTCTAACAGCAATCAGCAGTGGGATTCAGAATCATACTATACCACATTTGAGAGAAGCATCACAAATCACCTGGTGTCATGGGAGTACTTGAATTTCTGCCCAGGTATTCCTTTGTAAGGCCTCTGTTAGAGTCTTACCCCAAGCAAGAGCTGCTGTTGCTGACGGTACCACAGCTGATGTGTGATTTTAGACAAAATTTCTTAATTGCTGCAGATCCACACAGATTATGTAGGCACAGTGATTATTCTCAGTGATGAGAGTGACTAGAATGTTCGCACCTCCTGTGCAAGCTATATCTGGTTGAGATTTTCCATGTATTTATTGAATGCCTAATATATGGCAGGCACAGAGCTGATGCATTTCCACATGGTTGCATTTAACTTTCACAACAATTTTGTGAAGTTTCTAATATTGTCTCCATTTTACAAGTGATGAAATTTAAGTACAGACAACTTAAGTGTTTTTTTCCTAAAATCATAGAGATGAAGCAGGAAACAAAAGATTAGAAGTCAGGTTTCCTGATTCTAACTTAGAGCTATTTCCTATACTCTCAACATATGACCTCTTATCTTTCTACATTGACTTTAAAGGATTTAATACCTCATGCTCAGATGGTGCCTGGCAATTCCTGTTCATTGTCTCTATTTTCCAAGCATCTTATTATCTAATTAAAAAAAAAAACCTGAAACATGTATTTTTTTGGAAACCTTATATTACAAACATTATGTTCTTCTGTTATTTAAACCAAGATTCAGCAAATTACCACATGCTCTTGTAAATAAAACTTTATTGAAAGATAGTCACACCCATTTGTCTATGTATTGTCTATGGCTGCTTTTTTCCTGCGATGGCAGAGCTGAGAAGCAGCAACACGAACTTTATTGCCTGCAAAGTCTAAAATATTTATAATTTGGCCTTTTACAGACTCCTGCCATAGAGAATTTAGAGTTCTAACTCTGAACATGGCCCTTATATTAGTGTTAATCCATGTATGTGGCCAATTTGCTTTAGTGTACTAAGATGCCCCTAGATAATGCTAATGTAATTATACATTTTAAATTATTGTCTAAAATGTTTGCTCACTCTTGGTTTAAGCCATGAAAAATCATTCACAGAAATTATTTGCGTTCGTGCGTGAACGTGCTGGGATGTTCACATACGCACTTTAAAATGTCAGGCAAATCATTTCTTGAAAAAGGCTGGCTTTGCATATGAATGTTATATCTACATATATATGTTTCTGCCACCTCTCATACCCCATCTTTCATTCCAGCTATTGCTGCAATGACAAGTTTTCTAGAAAAACATTTAGAATAGCTTGTCTCAGCTGAGCCACATTTCTCTCTCTTGCTGTCTTAGGGTTTCTTTGATGCCACAGGATGGGATGTCTGGAGGTATCTATTCCCATGCAGTATAAAACTGGACAAGGAAGGGATTTACATCCCATGGTCAATCCTTAACTCATAGGATTAAACAACAACACAAAACAGTAGATAATGCCTCTTTTTTTTTTTTTTTTTTCCAAGCCTCCCTCTGTCACCCAGGCTGGAGTGCAGTGGTGCAATCTCGGCTCACTGCAAGCTCCGCCTCCCGGGTTCACGCCATTCTCCTGCCTCAGCCTCCTGAGTAGCTGGGACTACAGGTGCGCACCACCACGCCCCGCTAATTTTTTGTATTTTTAGTAGAGACGGGGTTTCACCTTGTTAGCCAGGATGGTCTCCATCTCCCGACCGCATGATCTGCCCGCCTCGGCCTCCCAAAGTGCTGGGATTACAGGCATGAGACACCACGCCCAGCAGATGACACCTCAATTTTGTCCCCTGCTCACACAACTCAGAGACGCATTCCACATGGATCCTTAGATATTCTTAGAGATGTAGAAGCTCAGATGCCCATAATGATGACTAGTTTTATAATACACCCTTAGACTGGCTTTTTGTTCTTCCCTCTTTACCCTATCTAATTCCTCACTCCTAATCCCTAGGATCACTTCCTGAAATAAAATAACTACACTTATACACCCACTCGAACCCACAGAATATAGAAATATATGTGTATTGTTATATTAGAGTTGGCAAATGAGATGTTTACTTCCAGCAATTTCCCCCTACCATGACCACAGCATCCCTTATTATGCCTGTATGTTCCCATGAACAAGGAGCCTCTGAATCTTTTTCTATATAGCATGTTTGAAAATTGCTACTAAATATCCAAAGCCACCACTGGAAATAAAAATCTCTGTCATACCCAGTAACTCCAATACTATGTAAGCCTAAATGTAATGTGTGTGTGGCGAGAGATGGGAGAGGATAAGTGCTCACAGGCATACACATATACTATGGCATCACACAAAATTTATTTTGAATTACGTTTTATTATTGAATACATTCAAAATATAATTTTATATTACATGCTGACATATATTGTTACAGTGCATGTAATATAATTATTTGAAAACTGGCTATGTATATACATGGATACATATATATGTACATATCCACAATGGTTGAGTTGGCATTCAACATCAAAGAAACCACAAAACAGAGAAATTCAAAATAGAACAAACATACTAATACAAAGCAGTGATATAATTTTGATCAAGCCTATGAAATTAGATTTAATTATTAGAATTCATTTTGTTTAATATTCACTCTTAGGTTCTCATATTTTAAAATTGTGAATGTTTTTCTTCATTTTTTTGGACCGAGAAACAAGGGTAATGTGAAACACAATGCAGTATGGGGTTGCCGTTTTGTGGTACTATTAATTAATTCAGTTAGCACAATGTCTTCTCTCAGGAAACAGCAAGACAGTGTTTATCAGTCAGGTCCTAATATAACTGGCATCATCAGGCTTAATAGACAACATATTCTACTACAAGTTTAAAGAAGATACAGACATGCTCTTCAAAATGATGTCTCTTATACTCACCTTCCATAAAATCTGATGTCATAATATTATATCTTTACTCTGTGAAGGTATTTTCCTGTCGGCTGCAGGAATTATGTCTTCTAGTGCCGTAAAATCTGTCCTTGATCCACAAAAGAGAGGCTTCTAGAGAAAATATAGTCTCTCAACACGAGTTGGAGTGATGAAGAGATTATGGGGCCTACAGTAAGACTCTCACACGTCTAAGTCTGGGATGTTTGTATATGTGTGTGTGTCCTTCTTTGACCCTCTGTCTCATTCTCAGTAGTTTTTTTATTGCTCCTGTAATGAATTACCAAAACTTAGTGGCTTAAAACATCACAAATTTACTACAGCATGGTTCTTTAGGCCAGAAATCAGATGCAGGTTTCACTGGACTAAAATCAACATGTTGGCAGAACTGCATTTATTATTGGAGGCCCTGGGAGATAATTTTTTTTCTTGTCCAATCTATCTTCTAAAGCCCATCTACACTTATTGTTCCTGTCTCCCTTGCTCTATCTTTGAGATCAATAACGGCATTTTCCTTATCATTATTTTATAGTTATATTGTTCTCTGATCATGACTGAGAATGGTTCCCTTCTTTCATGGACCTGTGTAATTAGAAATCTCACTCAAAATAATCTTCTCATCTCATAGTCTACGTATTAGTCCATTCTTGCACTGCTATAAGGATATACCTGAGACTGGATGATTTATAAAGGGAAGAGGTTTAATTGGCTCACAGTTCTACAAGCTGTACAGGAAGCACGGCTGGAAAAGCCTCAGGAAACTTAGAATCATGGTAGAAGACAAAGGGGAAGCAGGCACATCTTACATAGCCAGAATAAAAGGAAAAGAAGAGGAAGGAGTGCCAGACACTTTTAAACAAACAGATCTCATGAGAACTCTATCATAAGAACAGCACCAAAGGGGGAAATCTGCCTCCAAGATCCAATAACCTCCTACAAGGCCCCACCTCCAACACTGGGGGTTATAATTCAACATGAGATTTGTGTGGAGACACACAGACCCAAACCATATCAGTCTACAACCTTAATCACATCTGAAAAATTACTTTTTCCATGTAAGATAACATATTCATAGGGTCTGTGGATTCGTGTGTGGACATCTTTGGAGAAAGGACATGAGTCTACCTATCATATCAATATGGAGACTAAAAATATCTGTCTCATTAAACTACATGGTTGATTTAATCAGATGATACGGGTAAAGTGCCTACCATACTCTAGCCTACACTGGGTGATTTATAGGTGTAAGTAATTTTTCCAATTTTCCTCATTTCCTTTTAGGTACTTAAACACTATGAAGTTTTTATGAGGCAGACATATAAGAATACTGGTGCATGTTAAAAACCATGTGTTATATTCCTGGGTGATGATACTAACCTAGAACAGACATAGATTAAGAAGTGAGAAAAAAATATTCATTTAGTCAAATAGAAACATTCATGTGCACAAAGGTTGTAAATTCACTAAGGAAGAACAATGTAAAAATATATTGATACTTTTTACCCACATCATTCTTATGATCTCACTGTTAATAGTCTATTTTTATATGTTTCAAAACTAGATAGAGCCATTCTTGGGAAGCAGTAATTTTTTTCTTATTTATTATAGTATTTCTGTACCAAATGTTGTATGTGAGCATGTGTGTACTTCTGCAATACTTTTATCATAATTACTACAGATATATTTATATAACATACAGCATTTTATATAATGGTTCTTATAATGCATAAATATATGTTAAGCAAGGTAGTGCAATATAAAAATACACACATGTATATGTATGTATGTACTCTGTGTTTGATTTATTCATATATACCTGTGTTTGAGTTCTCCATCTGTTCATAATTCAGTGTGTTAGAACAACATTTTGCATACATTAAATTCACAATATTTAGCTGTTATATCTGTGTGTTTATATATATACATATATATCTATATGAGTTTATAGACACACACTTTCTTTTTCACCTTTTAAGTGTCATGGCTTTTGTTCTTGCCAGCTCCCCAAATCATGAAATATAGTAAAATGGTTGTGGTTTCAAGCTGTTAACTATTGGCGTCATTTATTTCATAGTGATTGATAATGATATAAGGTTGAAGTCAAGAATGGTATTGAATTCCTAAGCAGTCAGTCCACAGGAGATGATGGAATGAAAGATAGTATTTCAGGCCATTGGTTAAAGACAAGTAGAGATTAGAAGAAAAAGATCATTCATTCTCAAAATGGAAAAAATTGAACCCTATGTTTTAAATTCAGTTTTAAAGAAAACTGGCTATTTGAAACTTCAACATAGTACAGATACATAAATGTGAAAGATAGGATGTGTGCTATATTTTCTACATTGGGTCTAAGTAGTTTCTTTAGGAAAGAAAGAAAGAAGAGGGAGAAAGGAAATAAAGAGAGAAATTAAGAAAGTCATGCAGGGCAGGTACAGTGATTCACATCTGTTTTCTCAGCACTTCAGGAGGCTGAAGTGGGAGGATCACTTGAGACCAGGAATTCGAGGCCAGCCTGGGCAACATAGCAAGACTTTGTCTCTACTAAAAAATATTTTAACAAGAAATTAATTGGTCTTGACAGTGCATTTCTGTAGTTTCAGCTACTCAGAAGCTGAGGCAGGAGCATCACTGAGCCCAGGAGTTCAAGGTTGGAGTGAGCTATGATCATGATTACACCACTGCACTCCAGCCTGGGAAAACAGGGGAGACCCTGTCAAAAAAAAAAAAAAAAAAAAGAAGAAGAAGAAGAAGAAAGAAAAGAAAAGTAAAAAATGTGAGACAGAGGTTTTGAATGAGATGCAAATCAATACGTAGGTCAAATAAGCCAGGGTCTAAGTAATCAGTTTTCCATAAACTTAAAGGGCCAGTTCTTGCAATCTGTTATAGATAGGATGCCATTTTCTTCTCTTTTTCTTTTTTTGTACTTTTAAACCTTCCAGATGCACATGATATAATTCAGGCTTTTTAGAAATTGTGGTTCCTCTTGAAACCACAAGGATGCTGCTTTCAAATAAGTAGCTACTTTCAGTATATTTAGCTGTTTCTTGAATGTATCCATCAAAATGTAATGGTAATTTAGCCCACAGTGCATGATAGAACATGGTTTGGAAACACCACTATTTATGTTGAGGACTCTTTCACTTGCAGCATATGCTGCTCCCTTTCCTTAGAATCTCCTCTTTCTGGGCCAGGCGCGGTGGGTCATGCCTGTAATCCCAGCACTTTGGGAGGCCAAGGTGGGTGGATCACCTGAGGTCAAGAGTTCGAAACCAGCCTGGCCAATATAGTGACCCGTCTCTACTAAAAATACAAAAAATTAGCTGGGTGTGGTGGTGGGCACCTGTAATCCCAAGTACTCGGGAGGCTGAGGCAGGAGAATCACTTGAACCTAGAAGGCAGTGGTTTCAGTGAGCTGAGATCGCACCATTACTCTCCAGCCTTGGCAAGAAGAGCAAAACTCCTTCCCCTCCTCCACCAAAAAAAAAAAAAAAGAATCTCCTCTTTCCTTTTGCTTCTTGTTGTTTATCATGAATTCATCCTCTTGTTGTTAAAAGTGAGTTTAGCATAGCCTACTGGATTCTGAGCTAGATTGCTCAGGCCCAAATTCTGTACCACTTACTGGCTGTGAGACCCTGGCAAAGTCATTTAATTTCTCTTTGCCTCTAATTTATATCTTAGTGGTCTAAAAATGGCATTGTTTCTTCAATACGCATGTTTATTACAAGAAATGAAAGAGCTGATGTACATAAAACAGTTAGAAGGTACCAGGCTTGTAGTACGAACTCAAAACATACAATATTATAGACTCAAAATCAATGTTTCTTTGAAAACTTCTCAGAATCCTCAAGTAAGTTTCATTCCCCATCATATTTTTCCACCATAGCACTTTTTAAAATCACACAGAACAGGATTAAAACAAACTTTGTTGTCAAGCATTTGCTGTTTGACCTTGAAAAAGTAATTTAACAAACTCGAAGTTTGTTTTTTTTTTTTCCTACCCACATTACATCAACATTGTAAGAACTTATATAAAATATATAAAGGACCTTAAACCTTGAAGTCACCTAGTGGTGGATAGCTATTATACTGGCATTGCCAAAAGTTATAAGGCTTGGCTATTCATAGAAGCACATTATGGAGTCTTAGGAATAAATAATCCTGCTTAGACAGAATCACATTGTTATTCTGTTTTTTAAACAAAAGTAATTTAACGCCTTCCAGATAAGCTCAACTTTCATATGTTGTCACCTGAGGCCAGAGAGAGTATCGGTGGGAAACCAACTGGTATAAATAGATATGGTTATCTGCTCTCTAAGTGTCTTTCGGCCTGTGAATTGATGGCTCTATAGCCAGATTTCCCAAAGTTTGTAAGAGGGTTTCTGTTCTGCTGAAGCTTTTACCTGTGCATTAAAAAACTCAGAGTCACTTCCTTCATATAAGAAGTCTTAAGTTTGCCTTTTTTACTCAAAGAGATCAGTAAATCCAGCTCTTGATTTTATTCTAAGCATTCATTCGCCACTAATCCAAAATTGAATGAAAAATACTTTTTTTCTTACTCTCAAAGAAGAAATCATCATCAGAACAAAAGGTGCCACATATTTAGTGCCAACAAAGCCATGTTGTTTCATGTGCATTATTTCATCTAATTCATACCAAGATCCTATGACTTAGATACTGTTATTATTTGCATCATGTAATAGAAGAGGCTCCTGAAACTTTTGTTTAAAAACCAGAATAGTAAATTAATATTCACAGCAAATAAGAGGTGGAAAAGAGATTTAAACTCAGTTCTTTCTTACTTCAAAACCCTGATTTTTCCATTAGCTTACACTGTCTTTCAAAAATAATAATTAGCACATATTATGGAGAAATAGAGCTGAACTGGAGGTCAAATTATGTAAGCTAAATGCCCACACTTTATTTGTAAAGTGAAGAACCACTTGATAAGAGGATGACAGAAAAGGACAATTTGGTAAGAAGACCTTTATCTGAGTTCAATTCTTAGGGCTAAAAACTAAAATGTGTGGGTAGGACATGTATTCTTGTCCCACATCCATGAATTATTACTATGTGAATTTAAGGTAGTTACTGATTTTCATAAGTTGTTTCCTCGGCAAGCTGACCTGCGACAAAAATTTGTGAGCAAGTTTTTCTTTTCTTCTTTTTTTTTTTTTGAATCAATCCTAGACATCTTAATAGGGAAATAGGAAGTCAATGCTGGTCACAGTGTAGGCAAACAGGGTTCAGTCCCACTTGAGACCTTTGGGAGTTTGCAAAGGACAATTAAAACCTCATGTCTCCCAGGAAGAGTGAAGAAGCTGGAGCATTTATCTACCAACTCCTGTCCATCACAGAGCAGGGAATGCTCTAGAAGTATTAATCCCTATCATTTCTGGGCTGCTCCATGGAAGTGAGCCCGCTCCAATTGCAAAACTCTCAGTCAAATGTCACAAGTGCTGGAAGCAGAAAACCATGAATGTATATAAAAATGGTAAGTGCTAAGGACATACAGATAAGGTGCTGACATTGCCTATACTCACAAAATCCAAAATTTTCTGTCCATAAAACAGGAATAATAACTCATGGTCTGTCCGGTGTAAATATTTTTCAGGCATAAATAACATGAATACTAAAATGGTTTGAAGGAAAAATTTTAACCAAATGCTATTTGTTGTTATTTTTGGTTAAATCATTAAGCTATTTTGGTAGCAAAATCTTATTAAATTACCTTAAGTGGCTCCCTTCCATGATGACAAATCTAGCATTTCTCATTTCATCTCTTTGCTAAGCTGATGAGAGATACACATACGTGATTGTATTCCTCTTTTTTTGAGACAGAGTCTCACTCTGTCACCCAGGCTGGAGTGCAGTGGCGCGAGATCGGCTCACTGCAACTTCTGCCTCCCAAGTTCAAATGATTCTCCTGCCTCAGCCTCTTGAGTAGCTGGGACTACAGGCGTGCACCACCACACTCGGCTAATTTTTTGTATTTTTAGTAGAGACAGAGTTTCAACGTGTTAGCCAGGGTGGTCTCGATCTCCTGAACTTGTGATCGGCCCGCCTCAACCTCCCAAAGTGCTGGGATTACATGTGTGAGCCACTGCTCCCGCCCATAAGTGATTGTCTTTCAAGGAATTTACTTTTGGACTTTTCAATTTAGGAGAAGAGTTTTTTCTTAGGATATGTTCAGGAAACAATTTAAAAAGACATTCTTGGGGAAGAATGCCTCAGTCATCTTTGGGTATCCCTGGTAAGTACTATATATGTTAAAGGTGATTCATAAATATTTGATAGATACATGAATGAAATGTACAAAGTTTTATATGCTAAAGGCTTTAAAAGTGTGTACTTCTAAGTTTATTATTATTATTATTTTGTGACAGGGTCTCACTGTCCCCCAGGCTGGAGTTCAGTGGTGCGATCACAGTTCACTGCAGCTTCCACCTCCTGGGCTCAAGTGATCCTTCTACCTCAGTCTCCTGGGTAGCTAGGACTACTGGCATGCATCAACATGCCTGGCTAATTTTTAAATTATTTGTAGAGATGGGGCCCCACCATGTTGCCCAGGCTGGGTCTTGAGCTCCTGGACTAAAGCTATCATTTCACCTGAGCCTCCCAAAGTGCTGGGATTTACAGGCGAGAGCCACTGTGCCCAGCCAAGTTTATTATTTTTAAAATATTTGATCATTACTTTTTTCTGACCTCCAATTTAGTGCTAGTATTTCATAAGAACATTTTTAAAATGGCTTTTCTTATACTTGATTCATTACAATCAAAAGAACAGGCATGCTCCCCACCTTGAACAAAGGAGAACTTGCCATCATTTGTTTATCTGAAAGATACTGCTGACATTTGATTGTTTACTGCTTAAAAGATTTAAAAGATTATATTCCCACACCTGGAGAGATTCATAAAACTCTTGTTAACTCAGTTGTTGTATGTGCTCACAGTAGCCTATTGTCAAATACTGGGTAAACATATCTAAGTGACGTCAGAAACATTTTGGGGATCATAACCAATTTCCAAGGAATTAATTATGGTGTCAAACGATAAAATGTGTGTTGGAATGGATGGGACCTAGCAGCATCATGGTCTTTGTAAGCAATTTAAAATTTCAGGCATGAAATGGAGATTAGAAGAGGCTAAAGAATAGAGCCAAGGAGTCAAACATTGAGGCCCTTGAAAAACAAAAACATACCGAGCTGTTTTTGATACATAAAATTTAAGGGATTTTTAGCTTGGACATAATATATCTAAAATAATATTATGGGCTGGGCGTGGTGGCTCACGCCTGTAATCCCAGCACTTTGGGAGGCCGAGGCGGGTGGATCACGAGGTCAGGAAATCGAGATCATCCTGGCTAATACGGTGAAACCTCGTCTCTACTAAAAACAAACAAACAAACAAAAAATACAAAAAATTAGCCGGGCATGCTGGCGGGCACCTGTAGTCCCAGCTACTTGGGAGGCTGAGGCAGGAAAATGGCGTGAACCGGAGAGGCGGAGCTTGCAGTGAGCCGAGATCGCACCACTGCACTCCAGCCTGGGTGACAGAGCAAGACTCCGTCTCAAAAAATAATAATAATAATAAAATAAAATAAAAATAAAAAATAAATTAATATTATGAAATAATATATATAAAATTATATGTTTTAGGTAGTAAAATTTTCCAGGCTAGCCATCAACTGCACCATTAAAACTAAAACTGGAAAAGATACATGATGTATTTCAGGCTCCGGCAATATGCAGTGCACCATGAGATCGCTAAGAGAAGGGGAGCTCACAGGTGAGACCCATTGCTTAGATATCTGTCTATGGGAAATTTCTCATCATATATCGGGACAATGTCTGAGCAGGACACTGCTGTATTCTGAGCTGAGAAGGTGGAGATCAGAGATGGGGCAGCTGAGTCTGATAGGTGTATGTTACAGACTGAACATTTGTGTCCTCCCGTATTAGTCTGTTTCTGCTACTACAGCATAAATACCTTAGACTCGCTGGTTTATAAACAATAGGAATTTATTTCTCATATTTCTGGAGTTTGGGAAGTTGAAGATCAAAGCATCAAAAAGTTTGGTGTTGGCGAGGGCCTGTTCCTCATTGATGACACGTTCTATGTGGGCTTACACAGCAGAAGGGGCAATGAAGCTCCCTTCAACCTCTTTTATAAGGGCACTTAATCACTTCCCACAAGGTTTCTTCTCTTAATCTTAGCACTTTGAGCATTGTATTCCAACATTTGAATTTTGGGGGACAACAGTCAGATCATAACACTCCCCCCAAAAATTGATATGTTGAAATCCTAACTCCCAATGTGATGGTATTAGGAGGTCGGACCTTTGGGAGATAATTAAATTATTAAGGTAAAGACCTCATGAATGGGATTGGTGTCCTTACATAAGAGATCTTAGAGAGCCTCTGACCTTTATTTTTCCCTGCCATGTCGGGATACAAAGAAAAGTCAGCAGTCTACAACCTGGAAAAGAGCCCTCAATAAACACATAATCTGCCAGTACCTTGATCTTGAACTTCCCAGCCTTCAAAACTGTGAGAAATAAATTTCTGATGTTTATAAGCAAACCAGTCTATGACATTTTAATTTTTTATAGCAGCCCAAACTGACTAAGACAGTGGTGAATCAAAGAGGGCCCCAGAAATCCATATGGGGTCTCCCCCATGTTTGTTGCTGAGGGCTACATTGTGTATGTACAGAATGGATTATCTGAGCCTTACCAGAGTAAACTTCTGTAGATTT
Source organism: Gorilla gorilla gorilla (assembly GCF_029281585.2). Classification (NCBI taxonomy): domain Eukaryota; kingdom Metazoa; phylum Chordata; class Mammalia; order Primates; family Hominidae; genus Gorilla; species Gorilla gorilla. The sequence goes on from NC_073242.2 coordinate 92,786,961, forward strand.
GAAAGCAGGGGAGATATTAGTCATCAGGCAGTGCTTAGAGAAGGGTAATGGGAAAGGACATGGGATCCTGTCCCTGGCAGAGTGGACAGGATCCTGTATTAACTTATTTCCGACATGGCAATATTTAGGATACAATAAAGGCTGTGACTTCAGATTAAAGATCACACAGACAAGTAAGATGTATTCTCCGCATAAAGAAAGCCTAAAATTAAGACTTGGTAAGATTTTTAGCTTAGATAAAGTGCCATTCACTCCTTCAGAAGTTAAATACCTTGCTCTTTCTATAGATGCCCACTAATAAAATATAAAAACAAACATACACAAGGTAATCAGACCATAATTGAACATATAATTTCAACATATACGTTTGCCATAAGGTAAAAACAACCTATATTTCAGTCAACAGATGAATGCATAAGGATATCATGGTGTTTCCATATAATGAAATACTACTCAGCAATATAAAGGAAAGAAATACTGATTGCCAAGACACAACAAATAAACCTCAGAAACATTATGCAGAGTGAAGGAAGCAAAACACAAAGCATAAACACTGTATGATTCACTTATATGGACTCTCAAAAAGACAAAGTAATATAGGAACCAAAAGCAGACAAGTGGTTTACTAGTTTAGTTTTGTCTCATTTGTTTTTTGTGACACTGAGTATGTTGAAAGTGAGAGACGCACAATTTATTTTCATGGTTAAACAAATGTTACATATCTTGACTACAGTGGTGAAAACATGGGTTTTATGGACTGAATTGTGTACCCCCAGAACTCATACGTTGAAGCTCTAACCCAAAACATTACTGTATTTGGAAATCTGGCCTCTATGGAAGTAATTAAAGCTAAACGAAATCATAAGGATGTGGCCTTCATTCTGTAGGATTAGTATACTTATAAAGAGGCATCAGGTTCTTATTTCTCTCTCTGTCTCTCTCAGTCTCTGTCTCTCTCTCTCTCTCATAAGGACACAGAGAGAAGGTGGCTGTCTGCAAATGAGGAACAAAGACTTCACTGAAAACTGAACCTCGATCTTAGATTTCTAGCCTCCAGAACTGTGTGAAAATAAATATTTGTCATTTAAGCCACCCAGCCTATGATACTTTTGTTATGGCAGCCCAAGGTGGTGAATACAATGGGCAAGTACATTTATTAAGACATATTAAACACTTTTTAAATGTGTGTGAATTTTATTATATATTAACTATACTTCAATAAAATTGATTAAAAGATGCTCTAAGGACAGCACACTGTTAGCAATGTGATTGAATGAGAAATAAAGCTGGAGATGGCTGCACAATGCCTAGTTATTGTCTGCATAGAAGTTCAATGGAAAGGACCAAACAACAACAAAACTAATCTGGAATTTTGGCAGAAGGAAGGAAACGGGCACAAAACCGCTACAATATCCAGAAGTTATAATCACTATATTTTACAGTTTGACAGGCTGTGTTGTGATGAAGAAGATGAATGGGTTTTGAGTGGCATCCAAGCTTCAGGATTAAATGACTAAGTGAATGATAATGACATTATTTGAAATACGGGGAACCATGTAACTTGCAGGTGGAAAGGAAGGTGCATTTATTTTGGGTATAATGGATTTGAGTGGCTTTGGGATGTTCGAAAAGAGATGCCTCTGTGGCACTGACTCTATTATAGAGCTTTGAATTTCAGAAAAAAATATTGTACCTGCCTATAAATTACAAAGTCATTAGCATAAAACTGAGAATTATAATCATAAGAGTGAATGAGATCACCCAGTTGGAGATGCTAGAAAAAAGGACAGAAATTAGCTGTGAACACATAAAAATATGAATATTTAGGAGACAGGCAGAGGAAGTCAAGTCCATGAAGGAAGCAAAGAAAGATAAAAGAGTGAATTTAAATAAAGGTAGTGTCACAGAAGTCAAGAGAATAGAGAATTTTGAGGACGACAACATCAATAATGTCAAAAGCAATGGAAAAACCTACTAAAAGAGTCCATTTAGATCTAAAACACATTTATTGGATTTGGCACTAAGAACTGGGAATGGCCAAGGACAAAAGAAAGAAATCCTGGGCTAAAAGCTAAGTTATCTGCATTCACATCCAGACTCTAGGTAATTGCTGTGCAGTACAGAACAAATTCCTTTGCCCCCGTGAATCTGAACACCCTCTTCTTCAAAATGAGATGATGAAATATAGGTTGTAGGAAGGATGAAATGCAATAATGATCATGGGAACATTTTCTTCCTTCTGATGTTTTACCCGTATAAGCTATTTAATGTACTTCTCTACTTTGTGAGGAAGGAATAATACATGAGAAATATATTCATTTTAAGTTCATCAATCAGGAGAAGCTAGACTATGCTGCAGTAACTAAATATCAAACTTCTTCATAGCTTAACACAATTAAACTTTATTTTAAACTATATTAAGCTTTATATTTTCAACACAAGTTGGTAGTGGGTTTGTGTCCACACATCACCCTATGCCATTTTATGATGCAATCACGCACATGTGCCGGGACGTTCACTGTGACACAGAAAGAGAAAGCTGAAAAATCAAATATTGTCAATTAAATGCTTTGGCCTAGTGAAACAGGTAAATTCCCTGATCCCCCTCACAGGTTGGGTGGCGGGGGTGTGGCCTGCCTGTTTGGTCACTGCTGCTGCTGCTCAAACCCCTGACGAGAAGCGGAACATACAGAGGAACAGGTGCAGGAGCCTAAGTGGGCATGTGTTACAGTGTGCCTGCAGTCCATGGATGGCTTGAGTGTTAACCAGTTCAGTGGACGCTCTGCCTTTCTGCAAGGGCAGAGGGCCAGTGTGACAGCTTTCTGTATCCTGAGCTCTTGTCCAGTGTCCTGGAGGAATTTGTTCACACACGGACTGAAAGGATGGATACGGGGGTTTTATTGAGTGGTGGAGGTGGCTCTTGGCAGCATGGACGGGGAGCCAGAAATGGTGATGGAGTGGGGAGATGATCTTCTTCTGGAGCCTGGCCGTCTAACAGTCAAAATCCTCTCCCACCGCCCCCAGCTGAATTCCTCTCAGCATTCAGATGTTCCTCCTCCTCTCTCTTTCTCTGTCACATCATTCTGCCCTTTATCTGCATGCCTCCTTGTCTCTCTGTCTGTTCATCTGCCTCTGGAACCTGGGGTTCAGAGTTTATATGGGTACAGGATAGGGGGCATGGTGGACAAAAGGCAACTGTGGGGCATAAAACAGAAACACCTGTCCCTATATAGGGCCGTGGGTCTCCAGGCTTGAAGGTGGGTCCTTTCTCAGGGGACTACTCTCTTCTACCCATTGTTTCCCTGTCTCCTGTCCATATCAATGGAAGTGGCAGGCCACTTCTTCTCATGTATTCTATTGACAAAATATTAGATATTTAATCATCCCAATTTCAGGAAATTAGGAAATTTTAATTTTCCCATGTACTTTCAAGAAGACAAGAACTACAATTTTTACGGATACCTAGAACTTCTATTACAATACCCTAAAATAGTATTATAATTTATGGTCACTAGAAAGACATTAAAAGAGATGTACATATTTATGGCCTCATTCAATGCAGGACAACATTCAATGTCCTTAATGTTGTTACTTCCAATATTTAACAATGTCCTTCGACTTTTCAGAAAAGCTTAATCTTTCCACTTATGTTGTATATGAGGTGACTGGTCATACAGAAAGACTTTATAGTACAGTGGAAAGAACATGGATGTTGGGTAAAATATGCATGCATATGAATTCTAGATACATGTTGTAACTATAGGCGAAATATTTAAACTCTCCAAAATTTGTCATTTTATTTGCATCATAAAGATAATATATAAACTTCAGAATTTTTTGCCTGAAAATGAAATGAGGCAAATAAAATTACTAAGTATGATACCTTGCACAGAATTAGTAAAGTACTTCCTCCATTTACCTTTTTTTCCCCCTACCACCCCTAATCTAGGCAGACCCATTGGGTTTAGAGATGATTGAGAACCTTGTTTAGTACATCCACTTACAGAATGAGTTCATTTCACCTTCCTTGAGGAGTTGATTGAAAGTTGCATTAAATAAATGTATTTTGAATTCTAAGAGAGTTATACCATTGGGCCATGTTCCACCTTTCTCTAGCTCCGAAGGATGTACTTCATAGGCAAGAAGGACAGATTGTTATCTCTGAGATAGCGAGTTTCTGATTTAGAAGGACTTACAGATGCATGCTCTTTGGCTTACTCTTCTGTGCCTTTCGTGGAACTGGTGAGAGTCAGACTATGAAGCTCTACGGCAATGCTATCCCAGACCTTAGGCATCATTTACCTAGTCCACCATGCACACTTTACTCATACACTTCCACAAGCAGGCACTAGGAGCAGGGATGTGGAATGCATTTGAAAAAAAGTTTTATTATGGTTTGTGTGCTGCTTTAATTTAATCCCAGTTTTCCCTGAAACCATGAAAATGTCAACATTTAAATCAAAATTTTAGGTCAAGCACTTTAATTGTTAATAACCAGGTTGTTAACCAGTCAGTTATTTTGCGTGTTACTGAATTACCGAAATCATGGAAAGCAACACTTATCTTTTTGTTGTAAAAGGAGATCCGCTTTTTGAGGGAAAACAATTACATCACTTCCCATAGCTCCTTCAGGTTCTCGTATAACTTGTTCTACTGCATTATCTCAGCAGTGACTGTTGATAAAATGGCAAGCATCTTCTTAAAACCCAAGAAGCATGGTGGGCAAATGATACTGCTTTAGTGGAACATAGATGCCGTCTCTTGATATTTGGCTATTTGATATATGTCTGACATCTGGGCTTTGACCGATTTAACACACAATTATATATCTAAAGTTAGGAAAGGGATACTCAAAAGTAAGTCTTGCTCCTGTTTCCAAACACTCAGAATCAAGAATCAAGGGCCAGGCATGTCCCAACAGACTGTCACTGATCTACATCAACAGTGATTCAAGCTCCCTGGAGGGAAATCACCTCTTTGTGTGTTTTTTGGAAAATAAGTAATTTGTATTATTACTCTAAAAATATAGTTGAAGTATAAAGATGCAGTTACCCCTTTTCATTGCAATAACTTACCCAAGTAACATATCACAAACTAAATAAAACACAGATTTTTAAAAGATGCTCAACACTTAAAAAAATTTAAACAGTTTACATTAACATTTTTATGACAATATCACCTTCAATTTTAAAAGCAACTGTAAATAGAAACCACTGTGAACACAAAGTCCAGATTCATTTTCACAAATATTTTTCTTCATTGTTTTTTAAAGAGATAAAAAGTAATCCACATATATTCAAATTAAACTGGTTTTAAATTAATTGAAAGCTGAAGGGTTGATTAATAAGAAGTATGGACTAATCCTTCTAATCCTTAAGCAGATTATCTAGAAATAGATTTCTGATGGTCATAGACAGTGCATCACAAAAATACTGGAGTGCCTGTTTTAAAAAATGTAACTGTGCTTTAAAAAATAAACAAATGAAATCCTGCAACCAAAACGAAACAACTCCACAGTATTTGTTAAAATATAAACAATTCATATTTAATTGATAAACTACATGCTCAATTGTAGTATTATGTTACAATGACAGAAGTTGATCATTGTCATCTCTGGAATTTTTTCTAGAGTTGTTCTTTATTACTGAGCTATATTAGTCAGGGTTATCTAGAGAAACAGAACCAACAGTTTGTATGAGGGTGGGCTGGAGACAGAAGGAGAGAGAGAGACAGGAGAGAGGAGAGAGAAAGAGAGATTAGAGAGAGACCCAGAGACTTTAAATAATTGGCTCACATGACTGTGGGTGCTGGCAAGTCCAAAATTTGCAGCTTGGGCCGGTAGGCTAGGGACTCAGAAAAGAGCTGATATTGCAATTTTGAGTCTGCAAGTAGTCGGGAAATAGAATACTTTCTTCCTCAGGGGACCTCAGTCTTTTTTTCTAAGACCTTCAACTGTGGGGACTACCCACATTATGGAGGGTAATCTGCTTTATTCAATGTCTACTGAGGTAAATGTTAATCACATCAAAAATACCTTCACAGCAACATTCATACCACTTGACTGACCAAATACCTGGACTCCATAGTATATCCAGGTTGACACACATAAATAGCCATAACATGAACATATCATCTTGTGTTTGTTGGTTAGGATGGTTTGATATTTTCATTATTATTTTTTAAAGTTTCTTGTAGGCTTTTTGGACTGTGTCAAAGCCTCTCCAAAAAATAAATGCATAATTCGTGATTGCATCAATGGTAAAGATGAATCAGTTTTCTTTAGTGTGAAATTAATTAACATGGAATCCATAAGGAATGTAGGCTAATCAGCTCTATAGTCTCAGTTTCATAATTGCTATGTAGTTACCTGGGTTCAGAAATTTTAACAATGCAAAACAAAGCAGACTATAAAACAACAAACAAGAAACTCTGATATTGTGGATTTTAAATTATCTTCCTAAATAAAAAAAAAGTAGGAGTGACATCAGCAAGAGAGCAGAAGAGGGGATCCCAGCCTTTGTCACCACCAAGGGAAAGACCTTCAGGTGAGTGCTAGGGGCCTTTTTGTTGATGCAAGTCAACAATTATACATCTATCCATAAATGAAAATATCCCTAGAGAATTCAGGAGTCCATTTAAGAAGCTGTAACAACACAGTGGGACAACCACATTTGAGAATAGCGGCACAAAACAAATAGGAAGAAGTAGTTTCATTTACCCTGCATTATCTCATCCCTCAGGTCAGCACAGCACTGAGTGGGAATGCCCAACCCATGAGTTCCCTTCACAGGGAAAAGGAGAGAAAGATGAGTAACAAATTTCCCTGGCTTTTTGGAATACTTTCCAAAGGACCCACTTTGATTATACTCTATTCAGACTGCAAGGGAAATTAAAATAGCTGAGACATCTGAAGACAGCTAAGAACAAAGATGAAAGGCAAGGATTACCAGTTTCAGCCACATAGCAGGTCCCCGACTATCTCCAGTGGTCTACTTTACGGAGAATCCCAACAGCATTTGCCACTGAGGGCCTCAAAATCCCTCATAGCTTATGTGCATCCTCTGTAGCTTTCACTGCTGAGGAACCCGCAGGGTTCACCATCACGGACCACAAAGAGCTGCGCCACAGAGGAAACCAAGAATTTTCACTGCTAAGGAAACCAACAGCCCAGCACAGCCTCTGTGGACTACTCAGTCTTTACCAGGGAGGGCCCTGCAGTTTCTTTGCCTTCTCTGTCTGAGCCATGCCTCTCCCTCCACACTCTCTGGAGCTGCTCCAGCTGGTGTTGCAAGTGTGCTTTTGCCCCAGCATCTAGCAAGGTCACTGCATTTGTGTCTGCAAATGGCCTAGACGTTTACTTGTGGTCCCAGTTCCCACTTCTGTATGGGTATACGAAGCTGTCTCCTACAGACACACGCATGCCCATCACCAGCCCCAATTTCTGCAGCACTGTGTGTCCACACAGCCAATCTAACCACTGTCAACAATCCCCACCACCATGTGCTAGTTCATAGCTGTCCCTTACAGCTGCACATGTGCATATTTCTAGCCTCGGCCCCAGGAGCTACTTTACGCACATAACGGGCCTAACCCCTATTGCCAGCCCTCCCAATCACACATGTTCCTGCAAATGGCCCTTGCAGTCATGTACTTGCTTGCCACTAGCCCCAGTCCCTGTAACAGCCTATGCAAGCCACAGGACCCTGCTGCTGCTAGCTATGCATGTGCTCACAAGTGACCCCTGCTGCTATGTACATGCCTACAGCTAGCCAGACCCTACAACAGAGACTGTATACACTACTGGCCCCAGTCTCCACAACCAGTAGCACGAATCCCTCATTACTGATCCCAGAGATGCTGCCGAAGACCCCAAAAGACCTTACAGCCACTGCAGACCCCTGAAGCAGCCCTCACTGCCAAAAACCATGCAGATGTTGCAGACTCCAGCTGCTTGAGTTAATGAGACACTGTGACGCCGTGGATTGAGAGCCTCTTCATGCCCCCATACATTGTGTCTGGTGACACAGCACACTCCAGCCAGGCTCCCACCCCACAGGTAAGTGTCTTTCCTTACCGAAGCAGTCTATGAGGTCTGTAAGAGGTTACTATTTATTTGAATGTGTAGACATCTATGCAAGGCTTCAAGAGTTGTAAGAAATCAGAAAAACATGACATTACCAAAGGAATAAAATAAAATTCTAATAACCAAACCCAAAGAAATAGAGTTCCACAAATTCCCTAAGCATAATTCAAAATAATTGGTTTAAAGAAGCTCAGTGAATATGAGATACATATAAACAACATAATAAAATCTGGAAAACAATACAAGAAAAAATAACAATTTCAAGAGATATAAAACATTAAAAACCGAAAAGAAATTTTGGAACTAAAAAATACAGTAACTAAAATAAAAAATGCAGTATATTCTCACTTATAAGTGGTAACTGAATGATGGGAACATAGGAACACGGGTGGGGAACAATACAACCGGGTCCTGTTGGGAGATGCTGGAGGAGGGAAAGCATCAGAAAGAACAGCTAATGCATGCTGGGCTTAATATCTAGGTGATTGGTTGATATGTGCAGTAAACCACCATGGCACACGTTTACCTATGTAACAAACCTGCACATCCTGCTCAAGTACCCTGGAACTTTAAATAAAAGTTGAAGAAAAAAAAATAAACCACCTTAAAAAAATAACAAAAAAAATGCAATAGAGAGCTTCAAGCAGAAGAATCAGCAAATATAAAGACAGATCATTTGAACTTGTCTAATCATAGGAGAACACGGAAAAAAAATGAAAAGGGATTTTAAAACATCTATGAGATTTTATGGAACACCATTAATAGACTTAATATTCACATTATAGAGATTATAGTGGAGAAAAGACAAAATGAGGGCAATAAACTTGTTTTAAAGATAATGGGCTGGGCGCGGTGGCTCATGCCTGTAATCCCAGCAGTTTGGGAGGCCAAGGTGGGCAGATCACCTGAGGTCAGGAGTTCAAGACCAGCCTGACCAACATGGTGAAACCCTGTCTCTACTAAAAATACAAAAATTACCCAGCCATAGTGGCAGGTGCCTGTAATCCCAGCTACTTGGAAGGCTGAGGCAGGAGAATTCCTTGAACCTGGGAGGTGGAGGTTGAGTGAGCCAAGATTGCACCATTGCACTCCAGCCTGGGCAACACAGCAAGACTCTGTCTCGAGTGATAATAATAATAATAATAATAATAATAATAATAATAATAATAATGGCTGGAGACTTGCCAAATCTGGGGAGACATATGGATATCTAGGTACATGAAGCTAAAAATTCTCCAATCAAGTTCAACTAAAGGTAGACTTCACCAAGACATATTATAATAACACTGTCAACATCAAAGAGAGTTCTGAAAAAAGCAGGAGAAGTGAGTTTCACCACATGCAAGGGAAATCTTATCAGACTTTTAGTAGACATCAATAGAAACTTAACAGGCCAGGGAGAGAGAGAGAGATAATATATTCAAAGTGTTTACAGAAAATAACAGCCAACCAACAATAATTTACCCAGCAAAGCTATCTTTAGAAATGAGGGAGAGATATAGATTGTCCTGTGAAACAAAATCAGAGGGAATTAATCACCACTAGACCTGCCTTTAAAGAAATGCTGAAGGGAGATCTTTAAGATGAAACCAAAGAATGCTACTTAGTAATATAAAAACATACAGAAGTATAAAATGAATTGGTAAAAATAAATATATAGTCAAATTCAGAATATCCTAATACTGTAATGTTGGTGTATAAATCACATATAACTGCAGTATAAAGGGTAAAGGACAAAGTCATAAAAATAACAATAGCTACAATAATTTGTTAATGGACATATTATATACACAGTTGTAATTGTGACATCAAAAACAAATAATATGTGGTGAGGAGCAAAAGCACATGGCTTTTGTATATGATCAATGTTGTTATCAGTATAAAATATACTGTTCTAACTATAAGATGTTTTATGTGAGCCTCATGCTATCTACACAGCAAAAACCTATGGTAGATAAATGCAAGATAAAGAGAAAGGGATCAAAGAATCCCATGACAGAAAATCATCAAATCACAAGGAAATATAGTAAGGAAAGGGGAAAAAAAGGCAAAGAATCAACAAAGCAGACAAAAAGCAATTAACAAAAAATGGGAGTAGTAAGTCCTTACCTCTCAATAATTATGTTGAATGTAAAGTGAATTAAATTCTCTAATCACAATACATAGAACGGATGGATAAAACCAATACTCAACCATATGCCGCTTAAAGAAAGTCACTTTAGCTTTAACTACACACATAGGCTGAAAGTGGAGATATGGAAAGAGATATTTCACTCTAATGTAAATCAAAAGAAAGCAAGTGATGCTATTCTTATAGTAGTCAAAATAGACTTTGTCAAAATCTTTTACAAAAGACAAAGATGGTCATTATGTATTGATAAAGGGAATAACTCCACAAAATGATATAATAATTATAGATATTAATATATATGTATCCAATGCTACAGCACATAAATACATAAAGCAAATACTAACAGATAGTACATGACTGCATTACCCCACTTTCAACAATTGATTGAGCACCCAGACAAAAAATCAATAAGGAATCATTGGACTTGAACCAAAGTTTAAACCAAATGGACCTACAGACATATATAGAACATTCCATCCCGCAACAACAGAATACACATCCTCCTCCAGTGCACAAAGAACATTCTCCAGGATAGAACATACATTAGGCTACAAAATAAATCTTAACACATTTAATAAGAATTTTGAAATGATATTAAGCATCTATTGCAGCCACAATTGTATGAAACTAGTAATCAAGAATATGAGGAAAATTGGAAAACTGACAAATATGTACAAATACACTTCTGAATAACCATTGAGTCGAAGAAACCAAAATAGACTATTTTTAAAAAGTTTGGATTCAAATAAAAATTGAAATCACAATATACTAAAACTTATTAGATGCAGGAAAAGCATCTCATACATTCTAAGAGACAAATTTATAGTGATAAAGGCCTACATTAGGAAAACAAGAAAGATCTCATGTAAACAACCTGAGTTAATACTTCAAGGAACTAGAAAAAAACTAAACACAAAGTCCTCAGAATGAAGGATATAATAAAAATCAAAAAATACATAAACAAAATAGAGACTAGAAAAACAATACAAAAGTTCAATAAAACTAAGACTTGGTTTCTTGAAATGGACAAAATTGACAAACTTTGGCTACGTTAAGAAAAAAGAGACATGTCTCAAATATACCAAAATAAATCAAAAGTGAAAGAGGAGACATTATGACCATCACACAGAAATATAAAGGATCGTAGGAGACTGCTTTGAACTATCATGTGACAACAAATTGGATAACCTAGAATTAATGGATACATTCTAAGAAAGCTACAACCTAACAAGAGTAAGTGATGAAGAAAGAGAAAATCTGAACAGACCAATAATGAGTGAGGAGATTGAATCAGTAATCAAAAATCTTTCATCAAAGAAAAGTCCAGGACCAGTTGGCTTCACTGGTAAATTCTAGCAAACATAAAAATAAAAATAAATAAATAAACTAATGCTGAGTCTCCCCAAACTCTTTCAAAAAGTTAAATAGAACACAACACAGTCAAACTCATTTTATAAGGCTAGCATTGCCCTAATACTAAAGCCAAACAAGAAAACTAAAATAACATTATAGATCAATATTCCTGATTCACATAAATGCAAAAATTCTCAATAAAATGCTAACAAACCAAATTCAACAATACATTAAAAGTATCATTCACTTTGATTAAATTGCATTTATCTCTAGGATCCAAAGGTGTTTTGATATATACAATTCAATAAATGTGATATACTCCATTAACAAAATGAAGGATAAATGATATGATCATCTCAGTAGATGCAGAAAAAGCATTTGACAAATTTCAACACTCCTTCAGCAAAAACTCTAAAAACACTGATACAGAAGAAATTTACCTCAACATAATAAAGGCAATATATGTCATACACACAGCTAATGTTATACTCAGCAGTGAAAATCTTAAAGCATTTCCCCTAAGACAATGAACAAGATAAGATAAGTACCCTCCCATCCGCCTCTACTCAACATTGTCCTAGAAGTTATAAGGAGAGCAATTAGGCAAGAAAAAGAAATAGAAGTCATCAAAACAGGACAGAAAAAAGTAAAACCGTCTCTTTGCAAATGACATGAATCTACCCATAAAAATCCTTTAGGTTATCTTTGACACCATCAAAAAAAAAGGCGGGGGAGAAAGAAAAATAAAGTGTTATCAGTGAAAAATAAATAAGCTCAGTAAAGTTTTAGGATACAAAATCAATATCCAAAATTCAGTTGTGTTTCTATACACGAATAATAAACTATCTGAAAAATAAATTAACAAAGACATCTTGTTTATTGTGGCATCAAAACGAATAAAATACTTAGGGATAAATTTAACAAGGAGGTCAATGAGCTGTACACTGAAAACTATAAGAAACTGATGTAAAAAACTGAAGAAGACACAAATAATTGAAAAAGTATCTTGTGTTCATTGATTGGAATAATTAAAATGTCTATGCTACCTAAAGTGATCTATAGATTGAAAGTAATCCCTATTAAAATTTCAATAATATTACAGAAAAATGAACAGTTTTAAAATTTACACAGAGCCATGAAAGACTCCAAATAGATAAAGTAATCTCAAGGAAAAAATAACAAACTGCTGGCATAGTACTCCCTAATTTCAAATTATATTACAAAGCTATAGCAATTAAAATGGTGTGGTACTAAAATAAAAACAGGTACATAGACCAATGGAAGAGAGTGAGCCGAGATTGTGCCACTGCACTCCAGCTTGGGCAATAGAGCCAGACTCCATCTCAAAAAAAAAAAAAAAAACACCACACCATCCCATTTCCTCTTCCATCACTTGGTGATAAGAAACATCCACCTCCCCATATAGACATGGGTATAAGCAGAGGGTGAGGCACAAGCACAACAGTAGCAGGTAGTTTCAAACTGCCTGCTTTTGCAGCTTACCTGGGCTTTTTCTTATTATTATTATTGGATCCTGGTAGTTCTGCTTCCAATTTGTGTTGATCCCACCCGACCTTAACACTTGATGGGTCTAAAGGAGCTCAGCTCATAAAGAATATTTTTACTTGTCCTAAATTTAAAGAAAAGAAATGGCCCTCTGTTCCCCTTCAGCCAATACATGACTACGGGCCACCCATAGGAGAAGGTACAAGGCGGTTTCCTGCAGCTGAGTGAACCGAATAATGAAAGACACAGCTGTGGGCCATCAACAGCAGATATTCCCAGCAGCTGTGTGTAGTTTTTCTTGACCACGAAGAGAGGATCTTGGTGCAACACTACAGAATCCACTACAAAGAATATGTATTATACGTTTTGACTACCAGATTAAAGAGGACGGTAAAAATATCACAGTTTAACTAGTTGAGCAAACCTCAAATCTAAAGGAATTTGCATTTTTACTTAATTTTGAAATATTAATGGGCGCATATGGTGGGAGAGATGAAATTATATAAAGAAGTCAGCATTTGTAATGCATAGAGTCATAAAGGGGTGATGCGTACTTTAATAACAGTAAAACTGCCACGCTCTTCTGCTTGTTGGGAATTTTTTTCAAAGAGAAAACTCTTATTTATTTCTAACAACCTAGCTTATATATATATATCTTCATATATAATGCTTTCCCTGAACATGTGTTCTAGTGTAACTTAAATGCCTTTCTCTCTCATTTCCTGAGACTTCCTCTACTTAGGTTCTAACATTCAGTTAGAAGTTAGCACTCTGGGCTGGATGCAGTGGCTCAGGCCTCTAATCCAAGCACTTTGGGAGGCTGAGGCAGGCAGGTCACCTGAGGTCAAGAGTTTGAGACCAGCCTGGCCAAAATGGCGAAACTCCATCTGTACTAAATATACAAAAATCAGCTGGGCATGGTGGCAGGTGCCTGTAATCCCAGCTACTCGGGAGGCTGAGACATGATAATCGCTTGCACCTGGTAGGTGGAGGTTGCAGTGATCTGAGATCACGCCAATGCACTCCAGCCTGGGGGATGGGGCCAGACTCTGTCTCAAAAAAAAAAAAAAAACAAAAAAAAACCGGAAGAAATTAACACTCTGCAAGAATACTATGATCCCATTGAAGATGGAGAATATTTTTATTTATCTCTACTACTCAGTGTCTATAGTAGTCTACTGCCTATAGTATGTGCCATGGCTTTTTTTGATGATTGAATAAATGCATGTAGCTTTCTGGGCAGAAATGCAGACAGACACTATGTGGATGAACTGAAATACAGTAAGACATATATATTACTTTCTGTTATCTAGTGCTGGGACTATGAAACGTTAGCAATGAGGAATCAGAAGCTATAAAGGAGGAAGAGCCAAAGCTGGATTAAAGCAAGAAAGATGGTTAGTCTGTCTTAACACTCATGACATATACCCTACTGACTGCCTTCACCTGTGTCTAGGTTTTACTTTAATTCTCATTTTAAAAAGTGTCGGCCAGACACAGTGGCTCACACCTGTAATCCCAGCACTTTGGGAGGCCAAGGCAGGCAGATCACAAGGTCAGGAGTTTGAGACAAGCCTGGCCAGCATGGCAAAACCCCGTCTCTACTAAAAATACAAAAAAAAAAAAAAATTAGCTGGGCATGGTGGTGTGTGCCTGTAGTCCCAGCTACCTGGGAGGCTGAGGCAGGAGAATTGCTTGAACCCGGCAGGTGGAGGTTGCAGTGAGCCAAAATTGCGCCACTGCACTCCAGCCTGGGTGACAGAGCGAGACTCCATCTCAAAAAAATAAAAAATTAAAAATAAAAAAGTGTATTTTTCTTGTGAGAGAAAGAAAAGATAAAGGTGAAAAATGTAGGAAATAGACGACAAAAACTAGAATATATACTCTATATAATATCTGAACCTGACATAATATTCTAGAAGCTCTTATTTTAAACTTGAATAGCAGTTTTATGGTTCAGGTATTCCACAGTTTGGATGGAGAAAACTCAGAGTATTTATTTCACATGTTTAACTTTCATCCCTGGTAGCTTTCATCTCAGTGTTTACATTTGGCATTTGGAATACACACTTCCCTTGCTAGGATATTCAGATTGACTGCAGCTCATTGGCTGTTTACACCTAGATTGCTAGTTTTGTTAGTTGACTAGCGCTAGCACTATGACATTCCACTCTCATGTTTTTGTTGTTTTGTTTGTTTGTTTAGACAGAGTCTCACTCAGTTGCCCAGGCTGTAGTACGGTGGAGCAATCAGAGCTCACTGCAGCCTCAACCTCTCAGGCTCAAGTGATCTGCCCACCTCAGCCTGACAAGTAGCTGGGGCTACAGGTGTGCACCACCATACCTGGCTAATTTTTTATTTTATCTTTAGTGGAGATGGGGTCTTGCTATGTTGCTCAGGCTGGTCTCAAACTCCTAGTCTCACGTGGTCTTCCTGCCTCAGCCTCCCAAATTATTCGGATTACAGGTGTGAACCACTATGCCTGGCCTACCCTCCTTTTCTTTAACAGTTGTTCTCTTTCATTGCATCCTCTGTTATCTTAACTGTTGTCAGTTTTTACTTTAATCACATACATACGCAATGTATTGATCCCTAAATATTTTTCAGTATAATACTAGTTGTACACTTTTCAAGTATTTAAACTTTTTACTAAAAAACCCCCAAATGTTTAAATCATATAAAATTGTTAAATTTGTTAAATAAAAAGACAAAGTGCTTTGTAAGGATTTTTACAAAATCCTTATAAACAATCTTCAAATACTCTTAAAATGTTGTGAAGTTGCACATTGTGGGAATTTTAGAATTTTTTTTAAAAAAATTAAATAAATATTTAGCATGGAAAATGTTTCTAATAAGTAGTCATTGCCTAGCTAGTGCCTACCACTGTCTATAAATTTTCGTAAATCAATGAGTTTGATTTTCCACGTGTGTGTGCATGAGTTATGTGGAGGTGTAATCATGTGATAACCACACCCAGATGAGCTAATCATTGTGTATACCTAAGAATGATTTAGAAAGAATTCGAGCTAGAATGTAGTACAGATATAATGAAATAAGAGCCTAAACAGAAGGGGATAGATTGAAAATGAAGTTCAAGAAAAATATAACTTTGTCTGCAGCTGTATAGCTCAAGTTAAATTCTTGCATCGGATAATTTCTAAGCTATACTTAGTATTATACTAATACTACTTACTGTGTTCCAGGGATATACGGCAACACGGTGAGGCACAAAAGATAATATGGAAACTGTCCCCAAGATGTTCACGATCCTCTGGGAAAGAAAACATGTTGAAATAAGTCAGGATATGCTGCTTCTTTTGTTACAAAATTCTATAAGCAAATAAACATCAAACTCATTGTTCAGTGAGACTGGTTTTGATTGAAGAACCTAACAGGACTTCTCAAATAAGTTGATCATTAGAATGGGTTATGATTTATGAATAGTCTTTCTACAGATGGCAAGGTCTAGGGAGCCAATTCCAGGCAGAAAAAGGATAACCAGTGACACAGGAATGCAAAGCTTCACAAAATTTAGAAACGATTTTGAAGACAAAAAATAACAGATGTTGGCAAATATGTGGAGAAAAGGAAATGCTTGTAAACTGTTGCTAGGAATGTAAATTAGTGTAACCCCTATGGAAAACAGTATGGAGATTTCTCAAATAATTAAAAATAGAATTACCATTCAACCCAGAAATTCCACTGCTGGGCTTCCACCCAAAGGAAAAGAAATCACTCTATCAAAATGATTTCTTACACTCATGGTTTACCACTGCACTATTCACAAGAGCAAAGTCATGGAATCAACCTAGGTACCCACAATGGTGGATTGTATAAAGAAAATGTGGCATATATACACAATGGAATACTATGCAGCCATAAAAAATTTGAAATTATGTCCTTTTCAGCAACATGGATGCAGCTGGAGACCATTATCCTAAGTGAATTCATGCTGAAATACAAAATCAAATACTGTGAGATGTGGGAGCTAAACACTAGGTGTGGATGGACATGAAGATAGAAACAATAGACACTGGGGACTCCAAGTGTTTCCAAGTGGGAGGAGGGAGGGAGGGCAGTAGGGTTGAAAAACTACCTATTGGGTACGATGGTCACTATTTTGGTGACAGGTTCAATAGAAGCCTAAACCCTAGCATTATGCAATATACCCATGTAACAAATCTACACCTGTACCCCTGAATCTAAAATAATAATATGCATTTTAATAATTCAACTGTATTTCTTGATGTTAATCACTGTTGTCCACAATATGTGGGAACAGAAAGAGTCCAGAGAGACAGATTTTTGTCAAATTTTGAAGTGTTCTACAATGTATCCTATAGGCAAAGGAGAGCCATCAAGAGGTTGGAAGGGGAAAACATTCCTGTCGTCTGTATATGTGGTCAGCCTGGCAGCAGTGTGGATGAAGGAGCAAAGAAGTGAGCAAATACAATATGTGATGTTTGAAAAGATGTTCAGAGGCATAAGCAGTAGAGGTATTTGAATAGGTTAGATGATCTCCTGCTGATGTTGTGGAAGGAATTCTGGTGAAAGATAGGGGTGACGGATTTATGAATGATTTCATCCTTTTCAGCCCTAAAATTATAAGATTTTATAAGTTTCCAAAAATTAGTGGAATATGCATAGGTTTCAGATCAGAGGGCTTTGGATTAAAACCCCACCTCTGCCACCTTTTTTAACATGAATCTGGGATTGTCTTTAATCTTTTGGAGTCTGTTTTCTCATCCGTAAAATGAGGGTGAGCTTTGAGCCTCGTTGTAAGGACTGTGCTTAGCTCACTGCCCAGTAGACAGTAAATACTCAGTGAAGTGAATCAAGCAGTCACTTAAGAGGACAGATAAACCAGCCTTCTGGCTTTTGCTTTGTGGCATTTTGTTTTAAGAGGTCAGCCTCGATCTCATACCTTTATTGCAAAGCCACATGCATAGCCTCCTGTTGAACAGATGCCTCTCTTACCCACACACTCTTATCACCTGTGACCAGGTGTGTATTTGTACTCTGTCTTTATTTTAGCAGTGAACTCTTAGAAATGTTCCCAGGGTCCATCTGGCATTAGTCCTAGGAAATGACAGATACTTAGACCAAATTACACAAGATTGAAAGCACCATTTGTTCAGCTATTAAACCAATGAAAGGACACTTTTGTCAAGAAAAACTGTTCAGTAAGGCAAAAATCTGTGTAAGATAAACATCTTTCATTTTTGTCCTGGGAGAGTAAAAATAGTAGCTTTATGTCATCAATATTTGAAGATGCTTTGAAATGTGTTTAAGTTAGAAATACAAGGGATATCAGAAGTAGTATTTCTTCTCCAATTTATGCCTGTAATTCTCCTGAAAATTATTATTTCCCAACAGCTGTTAAAACAAAAACAACAGTGTTTGCTTTGACTCTGAATATATTCCCTAATTCTCCTCCCAGTTTCAAAATTAACATAGGGTTCACTAAGCTAATAAATTACATTTAATAATATGCTAAATTATGGGGACAAGGTGAACCAAGAATGTTTTAGGTGGTATCCTAGTATTATTTAACATTCTTTAAATGTGTTATCCTATTCTTATTTAAAGTTCCTGAAGGCCAAAGAGAAAAACAGGCTCGCCATTGTTTTATGTGCCCTCTACCTGTAGCTCAGAGGGCAGGTAATACCTATTTAAGGTCTGTTTCACAGTATGATATTTGGGCATATCTTGAAGATATTGTGTTTGATGAAAATTCTAGGAGATATTTCCCATGAAGGATATGCTTAGGGTAAAACTTGGCTTTGATCTTTGTCTGACTTCTGCTTTTTCATTTTTTGGTTCTTTTGAGACGGAATCTCACTCTGTCGCCCAGGCTGGAGTGCAGTGGCACGATCTTGGCTGACTGTAACCTCCGCCTCCCAGGTTCAAGCAATTCTCCCGCCTTAGCCTCCCAAGGAGCTGAGACTACAGGTGTGTGCCACCATGCCTGGATAATTTTTGTATTTTTAGTAGAGATGGGGTTTCGCCATGTTGGCCAGGCTGGTCTTGAACTCCTGACCTCAAGTGATCCACCTGCCTTGACCTCCCAAAGTGCTAGGATTATAAAAGCGTGAGCCACCATGTCCGACCTCTGTCTGACTTCTGCATTTGACTCTCCCAGTTTTCTCAACATAAGACTCACGGAGACGACATAGAAGAGGGAAGAGACATTACAATTCTTATTCATTCATCTGGTGTTAGTCCTCACGTTAGTTAGTATTCAGCAAGAACTGGAGAGACCTGGGCTGGAGGACAATCAGAGAAGCAAGATACAGACATGATTTGAATCACCCCTTCTCTTGGAACTAGGTCCAATTTTCTGAATTTTCCCTCTGTTCCTTCTTGTGAAAAGAAATGTTCAGCAGTACTAATCGTACAGGGAATGCTAACACAGCGGACAGAGCTGAGTTTACCCTGAACTCAAGCTGGGGCCTTCCTCCATTTCGATTATCCCATCTGTCATTTTGCATTAAAACCATGTCCTGCCATTCTGTCTCCTTATATAAAGAGTATGAACAGTGCTTGTCATAACTGTATCCTTTGGGCACAGAACTAGGTCAGGCCTGTGGTGGGTACCCATTTGTTAAACATCTGAATAGGTGAATGTATCCATCCATGCATGCAAGGATTAATGAATGGTATCATTTAGAAGATAAAAGTACTTATTAATAAGTATTGATTGCAGTCAAATTGTATTAGACTTTGTGTGTTAATAGGTGTCCCAGGGAAAAAAAGTTGCCACAATAATAGCTTTCTGACATTTTCCTTTTGTATTGCTATCATCCCTGACTGTAATAGTTAGCCTTAGAACCTAAAGATATCAGGTATCAGGTACTAAGGAGTTTATAATCCAGATGAAAAATGCCCCATGACTCCATCCTATTTGAAATATTTGTATAGAAACAGACTACTAAAAATGTAGAAGTGTGAGTGCTTTCTTATAATGCATACATTCTCTCCTTTGCCAGAAGCACTGAGGTTTTGGCCTCTGGAATATCTTTTTGCTAATGATGACTATCGTCAACAATCAATAAAGGTGAATGAATATCCAGAAGCATTGGAGGAGAAAATTGCAAACACAATATCCAAACACACAGCTAGAAAAATTATTATCTAATTACCGGTCAGGTCAGTTTTGTGCAGATTGTTTTTAATTATTTGTATTTTTCCAGGGACAGCAAATAAAATTCTGCTACAATGGAAATCACTGTATGGTGGTAACATGCTTGTGTTTGCCATATAGCTTTTTTAATCTGTTAAACTGCAAGACTATTGCCATAACGTTTAACATAGCAAGAGGCTCTTAGGGCTTGTATCCTTGACCTCAAACTACCCCAGAGACTTGTGCAGGACACTGTATCTAAAGTAAGCCTGTTTATCTGGAAGTGGGTATAGAAGGCATCAACAGCACTCCAAAGTCCTTGTAATCTCAATTAACTAGGAGTAGAGAGATCTAGCCCATGTTAAAGTGGCAGTGCTCTGCAAGGATAATTACATTTTATTTAACGTCAAAAGATTTGGAAATGATTCCTGTCACTATCATCTTGCTAATATCACTATCTCCTTAGGCCTGGCTTTCTTCCTCTACAATACGGAATAATAATAAATTACACCATACACAGTGTCTGTGAAAAATCAGGTGAAGGCTGGGCGTGGTGGCTCACGCCTGTAATCACTGCACATTGGGAGGCCAAGGTGGGTGGATCATGATGTCAGGGGTTCAAGACCAGCCTGACCAACATGGTGAAACCCCATCTCTACTAAAAATACAAAAATTAGCTGGGCATGGTGGCACACACCTGTAATCCCAGCTACTCAGGAGGCTGAGGCAGGAGAATCGCTTGAACCCGGGAGGCGAAGGTTGCAGTGAGTCGAGATCACTCCACTGTACTCCAGCCTGGGCCACAGAGTGAGACTCCATCTCAAAAAAAAAAAAAAAGTCAGATGAAAACGTATGTTTACTACCAATGTTTTTCATGAGATTGAAATTTCATTCTACATATGCCATTAATTAACAATTTCTTTTGTATTTGTTATTCTACAGTCTACTTGATAATGCTTTGAAGATCAGATATGTGGTTAAAATTCGTAATAAAATGTTTATTTACCTCCATATATCTAAATAGTATGTATATTCTAATTGTCTCCTGACTGACTAATCAAATTTAGACATTATGTATTTTTTTTTTTTTGAGACAAACTTTTGCTCTTGTACCCCAGGCTGGAGTGCAAATGGCTGGATCTCGGCTCACGCAACCTCTGCCTCCAGGGTTCAAGCGATTCTCCTGCCTCAGCCTCCTAAGTAGCTGGGATTACAGGCTCCTGACACCACACCTGGCTAATTTTTGTATTTTTAGTAGAGACAGAGTTTCACCATGTTGGCCAGGTTGGTCTCGAACTCCTGACTTCAGGTGATTCGCCTGCCTTGGCCTCCCAAAGTGTCGGGATTACAGGCTTGAGCCACCGCGCCCAGCCACATTATGTGTTGTTTTAAGGTAGATGTAGATTGAGCTTATTCACATTTCTGTCCTTTCTCTCTTCTACCAAATAAATTATGTCTCCATTTTCCGATAAATGAATATTTATATAGTTATTGCTATATCTAAATAAGTAGTATTTATTACTAAACCAAGAAATAAACTGTGGCTTCATTCCACATTTTGAACAAGTGTTAGTTTTTGTTTTGTTTATATATAATATTGTCTCATTTTTATTCTCTCAATAGTCTTTGAAAATCTAAGTGTTTCTATACTTCCCGAGGGCTCTCTAAAATGCCTTTTAAAAATAACTTGTGGTACTGTCAAAAATTCAGATCGTTTATTACCTCTTTATTTTGTTTTGTTTTTTGGAGACAGAGTCTCGCTCCGTCGCCCAAGCTGGAGTGCAGTGGCACGATCTCGGCTCTCTGCAACCTCCATCTCCCAGGTTCGAGCGATTCTTCTGCCTCAGCCTCCCAGTAGCTGGGAATACAGGTGTGTGCCACCACGCCCGGCTACTTCTTAAAAATGTGTTTGTTTTTACCTCAAAGACCTCCATCTAGACTCTCACAGTTCCTTGTTCCAGAAAACACTGGTTGCTTTCCAGGTCTACCAGGCAGCTGCCATTTTGGAATTCACCTCACTTCTTTCTAATATTGATTTTTTCATCAGACGCTTCCTTGCTGTTTTATTTTTCCTCAGTAAATTTCCTGATTTTGAAGCAGTAGATTTTTCAATAAGTTCTTGACAGGCATACACACCATGTGAAAGGAATGTGTTTTAAGAAGTTTTAATGAAGGTCAATGAGAAGCCACACCTCTGGCAGGATACAGAGGAAGCCCATACGATATTGTTCCACGGCGAGCACTTGCTGAACCTGAAGAAACGAAAAAGGCTTCTGTAGACATTCAGTCCACACTTCTCATTTGATCACAAAAGGGGAATGGATAAAAAGGGAGTTAGCCGCAAAGCCAGAATTAAACCGTTATCCTCTGATTAACCAGACAGTGTCTTTCCTCTGGGTTGCACCATCTGGCAGGGGATGTGCATGGTAACTTTTGTATCTGATTCAATATTAAGTGATTCCGATTATACTATGCTGTGTACCTTACTACAGTTATTGTCATTTTACAGGTAAGAAAATAGGGGAAAGAGTTGCAGAAATTGATTAACCAGTACAACTAGTAAGTGGCAAGTTGAAACTTTAAAAAAAAAAAGAAGAAAACACTCATAAAAGGCATGAGCAAGAGAGAGGTATCTATGTTTGAATATTCCTGTTCTTAAAATCCCATTTCTATTCATGAACTTAAAAATAATAATTGTTAAGTAACTAAGGCCATCTTTTTAAATATTTCATGAGTTTTTCTTTGTTCAAAATTCGTAATGGTAGTAGCAACACTTTGTGTTATTACTGCAGAGCTCCCAAAACTCAGCTTTTTCTAAAGGTTAGCTAGAAATTTTCAGAAAGGCAAAGCTGATTATATGCCTGCAGGGTGGGCCTGTACGGGAGAATTTTAGAGGTAACTTTCTATTTTTTTTTTCTTCTCAAATGAAGCAATATTCAAGGTACTTCAAATCCTTAACGTATATTTTTTAAGCCACATTGACACTGAGTTCAACAAAATTTTCTCCACAATTTAAGGTGAAAAGCATTGTCCCCGAAAGCTGAGACATTGACATAATAGTTAGTGGAATTTTCTGAGATAGTTGATACAGTATGAACATTACCCATTGAAATAAAAACATATTAATGAGTAGAAACTAACCCACTTCCATTTATTTAACAACTATGTCCTGAATGTCCCCATAACTGCTACCCTTGTTGGCACTCCATATACATAGATGAGCAAGTTATCTCCTGTCTTCAAAGAAGGAAATTGTCCAACTACAAAGCAAATGTCTAAGCTAGTAACTTGAATGCTTTTTTGGTTAATATCATATTATATGATATAGAACAATCTCCAATATGTACAATTAAGAAATACAAAATTATTGTAAAAATAATTTATGTAATATAGTTTGAGAAATTAAAGAATAATAACGTATGCATTGCTTTGATTATTTTCTTAGAGTTACATAGGCAATTATTGAGAGAGATCGTGTTTGTCATATGGATTGAAGAGTTTTTTTTAGAAATCCAAGAAGCTTTTGTAGAAGATGTCACTGGACTTGCTTTTTTCTTTTTTTTGAGACAGGGTCTCACTCTGTCACCCAGGTTGGTGTGCAGTCGCACCATGCAGCATCGACCTCCCTGGGCTGAAATGATCCTCCCACTTCAGTCTCCTGAGTAGCTGGGACTACAGGCATGTGCCACCATGCCCGGCTAATTTTTTGTGTTTTGAGTAACAACAAAGTCTCGCTGTGTTGCCCAGGCTGGTTTTGAACTACTGGGCTCTAGCAATCTGCCCCCGTCAGCCTCCCAAAGTGCTGGATTACCGACGTGAGTCATTGTACCCAGACGTATGTTATTATATGAGGAAGAACAGCAAGATTTTCAAGATAAAGAGAACAATAAGGCAGAAATGTGAGAAGTGGTAAGTGTTAGCTGCACTGTATTACCAGAGGATGAGGCAAGTCCAGGTGAGCGAGGTGGGAGCTGTAGCCAGGGCAGCATTGACAAGCTTTTTGGCACTCTGTTAAGACCTTGGGTGTGTGTTGCAGAATTGGAAATCGTATACCTAGGAATGGGTACTATCCCCCAGGAAAGAATTTCATTGATTTAAAAGAGTAACAAATTTTCCAGGAAATTCACTTTATAAGAAATTCTGTACATGATCATTTCTTTTTGGAATTTATTTAAAAATACTGTGTTTATTAGTAGAAACAGAATAATTTGACATCATTTTCAATAATACAATGGACCAGATTCCTGAAAAATTAACATTATGGAACCCCTTGAATGTTGAATAAACATAATAAAATGCTTTCTATTGCCTAGTTGAACTTAGAAGAAATTAAAGAACATCCCCAAAGTCCAAACCATCAGTGGAAACTGAAAACGAGAGTGGAACATGGGCATGAACACTTCCGCTATCCAGGGGGCATTAGTCAATTCTGACCAAATGAGCTGATATTTGTACAGCCTCGAGGGAGAAATGGACAAACCATTGAGTTACTAAAGAGCTAAAGTTGGTGAAAAATAAACAAAAATATATCAGTGTGTTTTGTGAGTGTTTGACTCAGGGCTATGGGAATAAAACAACAAAACTGTCCCCTAAGAGTAGACTTCAACCTTTCCATCAATACCTACCTGAGGGGCAGACATTTATACTGCATGCCACAGAATGTCCTGGGAAAGTATTAGCCTTTCATTATCCACCTGACACAGCAATGAACACCTTAATTACACCATATGTTCACGATGCCATGTTATCTTTATTGTTCTAACTTACTTCATCACCGCATGGAAGAAAATCTCAGAATAAAAGAAAGAAAAAGAGGAATCAGTCAGGGACCACTGAGGCCTGGGGATTGGGTGAGATGCCTCAGCCTTGTTCCTACCAATTGAGTCGATAAGCATAGGGTACATGACAGCCAACTGTATTTTAACAAATGACCTGCATATGAGCAAGATAAAAATGAGAACCACCAGCAAATACAGTGGTTTACAAACAAGTTGTGTTTTTATTGCCAGTTCCAATAAAATCTCCTTGCTAGAGTCTGTAAGTTTGTAAATTTTCAGTCACCCCATCAACACATCTTCAATAAATGTACCTTAATGCTATCTAGGACTTTTTGTAGAAATATAAATGGCCTCTGAGATTTGAATTTTTCATATATCAGTATGTGACTGCAGACAAATTGGAATGTGGGAGGAGAAAGAGCAGGGATACCTGATTTTTCTTGTAAGTAAATAGGGAAAGAACATACATAACATTGTGTGTGGTGCACATCAATATTCCGTTTCCAGAGAAAGGACAGCCTATTTTTTTTCTTTTATGTGTTCTATGAAATTAAATAATTCAAACTTAAAGCATTGGAACCTAAATTATTTGAGCCTTGAGAGGAATGTGACTAAGTAGCCTGAGTCACGTAGCATGCAGCTGAAACTTCTGCTTCTCTGATTATAGATTAACTACCTCCCTTACTCTTGTACTGTAGGAAGAGACGTGTGCCTGCCCGACTCTGCAGACAGAATCAAGGCGCCCATAGAGGGTGCTCTGGCCTCTCTCCAGAAGCAGGTGCCTCCTGGCTTGTGGCAGCTCCACTCTGATTCCACACAGGTTCCCCTGTGTGCAGGAAGCCTGAGACGTTAAATCCACATCCAATTTTGGTCAAGATTCCATCAATTCATTTCAGCAAGTTGTAGGAAGCAGAAGTATGTGGGGAATGTGTGGATGGCAAGAGCTGATTTAGCAAGGCATATACAGATCCCCAGGAAAAGGTGACTCCGCCTTTGAGAGACCACAGGTCCTGCCCTTTGACAGGAGGTGCTGACGCTGTGGCAGCTGTGGTCCCGGGGCCAGCAGGTCATTGTCTACTACGAGGACCAGAGCTCTGTGGGCCGGCACCATAAGCTGTAGCCAGGAATCTCCTACTGGTGGGGGAACAAGGTGAAGACCGATGTGCTCATCTGCTGCTACCTGGAGACCATGAAGAGCTGCAGCCGCTCAGAGATCCTGGAAAGACCTTATTTTCTACATGTCACTTGTTAGAGCCGATGGTTCAAGTTCTCAGCCAGATAATGGACGCCAGCTGCCGTTTTTATTCCACTTTCCCCTGGGGCGGGGCCTGGGAAGTCTTGCATTTCTTCTGTCGTGTAACAGCAGATATCAGCATTTCTCAGGATGGTTTCAAGACGATTATTTAGTCCATGTTGGAATAGGTTCTTTTTGGGACCAAATTACTCTTTTTCCGAAATAAAATCTGGGTACCTGGTTGCCATGGTGAACAAAATCCAGAAAGACACACTCATCGGCCATACCCACTGGCTACCTCATCCCCGTGACATTGCTGGATTAGGGTTCGAGAAGGCCCCATGGAAATGGAGGAGGAAATCATGGAACAGCCCTGATTTCCATCAGCCCTGAAACCCTGCGGTCTGTGTCAGGAGCTCTTCAATGTCATCACCGAATCCATACAGATCATTTAAATAAAGGAAGGTAATTCAAGTAAAAAAAATAAAAATAAAAACCTTTAGGTCTGAGGAAAGATCTAAAGGCTCAAGAGATAAGACAACCACCACCCCAAATCTATGACCTCTCCTTATGGAATATTAAAGCAATCTACCTTCCTTGGAATGCAGCAAAATGTCACCATCACATTGCTGTAAGTTATGTATTTCTTTACATGGAAAATATTGCAACTCTGTTAAAGTTCTCTATCTCTTCCTATATAAGTGAAATATCAACTTCCCCTTGGGAGCGCTGACTCTTTTCTATCGGAGTTAATCTGAGTGCCTATCCTCAAGCTTTGCCCTTGCATAAACTCTAAACTTAATCATATTTTCTGAATCTCATTATTCAAGGCTGACATTTTGGTTACCAAAAAGGGAGTCAGAGTGAACCTCCAGTCATCCCCATCATTTCACCGACAACCAGAGCCTTGGTACCATCATGAGTAATTTTGGTTCATGAGAACTTGCTGGAGTCACCAAGGTTCTCTGATAAGGCCAGTCTTTAGTTTGAATCTCTGGGCTTGGTTGAGATTCAGACTTTTTCAAGCAGTACAAATTCCTACTTTGACGGGGTTGGAATAGAAGCGCTACCTGCAAGGTAGAAGTTTCATTTGCTATTCTCTCAATACTTTGCTCATTGTAGATTTATGATTTTCACTACTTTGTGAGGCCAAGTTTTTCTTTCTTTCTTTGTTTCAATTACTCAGAATTTTTACAATCTTTTCTCTCATTCAAAATTTTGATCAGGGAGGAAATGGTTTCTCTTTAAAAAGAGAAAGATAATCTTTGTGACTTAAGTGAAAAAACTGTAATCTTTTAAACTGGCCAGATTCTGAAGCTAGGTTCAATTGACAAATCTGCAGTTTTATTTTTGAGTGACCAAAATCATAAATATTCTTTTTTTTTTTTGCGATGGAGTCTCACTCTGTCACCCAGGCTGGAGTGCAGTGGTGCGATCTATGCTCACTGCAAACTCTGCCTCCCGGGTTCACACCTTTCTCCTGCCTCAGCCTCCCGAGTAGCTGGGACTACAGGCACCTGCCACCACACCCGGCTAATTTTGTTTTTGTATTTTTAGTACAGACGGGGTTTCACTGTGTTAGCCAGGATGGTCTCGATCTCCTGACCTCGTGATCCACCTGCCCCAGCCTCCCAAAGTAGTGGGATTACAGGCGTGAGCCACCACACCTGGCCATAAACATTCTTTATGAGGACAAACTACATCCTGAAGATGAGACATTGTTCCTCCTGGCTAAAAGACACTATAGCTGACAGAGGTGTTATGGGGGTATTGGAGCTCATAGCTCATGATGTGAAATGGTCTCATAGGAAATCCCTTAAGCAGAACATACAGAGAACTATGCTTAATCTGAGAGGCACATGTAAATGCTGATCAGCTAGTACCTTAAGAACTCAGGTCCCGGCCAGGCGCGGTGACTCATGCCTGTAATCCTAGCACTTTGGGATGCCGAGGTGGGCGGATCACCTGAGGTCAGGAGTTCTAGACCAGCCTGGCCAAAATGGTTAAACCACATCTCTAATAAAAATACAAAAATTAGCCAGGTGTGATGGCAGGTGCCTTTAATCCCAGCTACTTGGGAGGTTGAGGCAGGAGAATCACTTGAACCCAGGAGGAGAAGGAGGTTGCAGTGAGCCAGGATCATGGCACTGCACCGCAGCCTGGGCGGCTGAGGGAGATTCTGTCTCAAAAAACAAAACAAAACAAAAAACAAAAAACAAAACAAAACAAAACAAACCTCTCAAGTCTCTTGGGATCACCAAGGCACATAAAAGGGAGGAATCAACTCAAGGGTGACCTCTTTAGGAGCTATTCCCACAAGCAGCATACCCAATCCTAAAACCTCCCACTAGGTCTTCTGACAACTCTGTTAAATTTCAAAAGGAAAATCTAAATTATGGCAATCGCACTTCTAAAACCAAGTCTTCCTCCTTAAGGAAGAGACTCATTGTTAGAAACATCTGCTGGATTCATGTATAATACTTACGGTGTCTCTTCATGCAAATATTTAGAAAAATGGTCTCACATAACTCTCAATGACCTGAAATTGCAATGTCCAAAATGGGGTATCTTTGAAATACCTAAAGTAGTTTATCTGTGTATTCAATTAGAAAATAATCTCTAAAATAAAATGAAATACCTGGGAGAGTTATTTTCAGTGGTACTTAGAAGTTTCTAAAAGACATTCTGATAAAATCATTTATTTGCAGAAGGAAAACAAAAAATTGACTAAAACAATTTCTGAATTGAAAAAGACTGCTGACATTTATTCTCCTTCAGCTCCTCCTTCTCTGTATGCCCCACTGACAAAACGTCTTTCAGGGGACTCACTTCCCATTCCTTCTGCTCCTCCTTCTTCTGTGTTCCAACTCCATTTCAGGAACACCATGTCTGTTAGAGAAAATCCTGCCTTGGTTTACTAACCATGGGCCATCATAGAACCTGAAGACATAATTAAAGAATTCTCAGATCCTCTTCAGCACCATATTTGATTTACTAGGAAATTTGAATTAAATATTTGAATGTATGATCCCAGATTCCCTGATTTATATCAGTGAGTTCACATGTTAGTGTCAGAAAGTAAAGGCAAAGATTGGATTGAAAAGACAAATTAAAGAAATGCTTTAGGATGTCAATAAATTTTCTAAAGCAGATCATGGATGGCCCCAACAATCCTGCCAAAACTCTACTAGATGTTTCCCCTTGAGTTTTCTGAAAAGCAGTTGATTGAAACAAAGTATAACAAAGCCAACAAAATACTGAAGAGCCTGTAATAACATACTATAGAAGATTTTGGGGAAAAAAAGTTTAAACAATATTCAGACCTGTCAGAAGAAAGTTATATTTACCACCAAAATGAAACACTGCTTAACTCAAACTTTATAAACATATTAGATGAAGAACTGGCAATTACAATAAAGAGACAACACCCCATTTAGGCTGTCTGTCAAACTCATGACCATGTTAACTCTGCCAACCAAATGTCCTGTACCCTAACCAAGGAGGAAAAGGAAAGGAAAACTAAACATAAATAGAGAGAAAAGGCAAATACGGTCATGAGTTTAAACCTAGAACAATTGTTCAACTAATCTGTATCCCCTAAACAGCCTAGTACATTTCAGAACCAACCCATTCCCTGGTTTGCAATTACTGCAAAAAGC
The DNA here is from genome assembly GCF_029281585.2 of Gorilla gorilla gorilla. NCBI lineage: Eukaryota > Metazoa > Chordata > Mammalia > Primates > Hominidae > Gorilla > Gorilla gorilla. The sequence continues at coordinate 92,816,828 of NC_073242.2, forward strand.
CTGGATAGTTTTTAAAGACTGTAAAAAATTAAAATGGAAAGAACAACAAGAGGCCAAAGAAAAGGAAGAATAGGAATGTTTCAAGAAAACCAAAGGGACCTGCTGTTTTCTCCTCACTTATACCTTAGTGTAAATTTAAACTATTTTACATGGAAAACAAACAAAACTGTTATTGACACAGGAGCTACCTTAGCAGTGATAAATCCCACCTTATTACAAGGTCTCATTCTTCAGAATCACAAAACAATACAAATGGTGAGATTAACAAATATTCCTACAACAGCATGTATACCTCAACCTACAATTTTCAGTCAGATCCCCTAGGGGAACACATATTTTACTCTTGGTTCCCTCAGCCCCTATCCATTTGATAGAGAGACCCTTTTCAGAATTATACAATACCGCATCTCTTTCTCTCAGAAAGGGGAAATGTATTTAGAATTAGAAGACAAAATAGAATCATTTGGTAAAATTTTTCTTTGAACTCAGATCTTTTTAATTCACAGATTACTATTTATATTGTCATAGAAGTAACTAAAATGTTAAATCATGAAAAATTACAAGAACTGTTAAAAATACTGTGTGATCATCAGTACCTGATGGAGTTAAAATCCTCCATCAATATTGGGAAAATTATCTCAGCTGTGCCAATTAAAATTCAAAGAGATCTAACAGAACCTCTTCTGAACCTTAAAAAATACCCTCTAAGATCAGAGGCCTTGAAAGGGATAAGACCTATATTGTTGAATTATATAATAAGAGGCTTGATTATATCTCATACAAGCCCATGTAACACTCCAATCCTCCCTATAAGAAAACCAAAGAGTAGAGGATGAAGACTTTTATAGGATCTGAGAAAAATGAATAATATTGTTATTCCTCAGCATCTATGAGTACCAGACTCCCATATATTGTTGACTGTCATCCCAACTGTTACTGCAATAGACCTATGTAGTTCATTCTTTAGCATTCCCATGGGTAAAGATAGTCAATTTCTATTCTCTTTCACCTGGGAAGACAGACAATACCCATGGACAGTCATGCCTCAGGGATGTATGAAGAGCCCAACTTATTTTTCATAAATATTAAAGGCAGACTTTTTTGATGTCGTCTTCCCTAAAAAATCCACCTTGATACAGTACATAGATTATTTATTCTCTGCTCAGGGAATAAGCAAGCCTCCATAGGTAATAATTTTTTTTTTACAGTAATTAGCTTCAAAGGGACACAAAGTCTCAGAAGAAAAACTTTAGTTCTGTTAAAAACAGGTGAGGTATTTAGGTCATCTAGTATTGAAGGAAGTTCTTTTTATCAATCTGTATAGAATAAAAGGAATATTAGCCTTCCCTAATCCAAAACTGTTAAACAACTGAGAGAACTTTTAGGGTTGACAGGATACTACAGAAACTGGATTCCAAATTTCACTTTGAAAGCTCAATATTTATATACTCTTTTAAAATGAGATAAGCCAGACCACCTGGAATGGACAGAGAAAAATCAGTTAACATGAGAACACATTAAAAGGAGTTTTATAGATGTTCCAGCATTAGGATATCCAAATTATAATACTCAGTTTTCATTGTTTACTCATGAAAATCAGGGAAACACCCTAGGCATTCTGACTCAAAAACATGAAAGTCAAAATAGATGTGTCGGATACTGTAGTCAACAACTGGACCTTATGGCTAAAGGATTTCCAACTTGCATGAAAGTAACAACTGCTACTGCCCTGTTAATCAGAGCACAGATAAATCAAATAAATAGTGATGAGATGTCCCTGTAGGGTCTTTGTTCCTCATTCTGTGCTTTATTCCTCAAAGTGCTTCTAAACTTGTACCACACTCAATGATATTCACTGAGTAGGCTTGCTTCTTAAAAAGTTCTTCTTTCTTTTCCCCATATTATAATCTCCAGATGTAATAATCTAAATCCTGCCACTCTTCTACCCCTGCCATCAGAAGAAATGCCACATGATTACATAATTTCTCTTTCCCAGGGCAGACCTACAACCCCTATTTCCCATAAACACTAATGTTGTTTGGTTGACAGATGAATCTTACTTAAAGTATAAATGTAGAATTCATCATGAAGGTTATGCTATAGTATATTCAATTGAGGAAACAGAAAGTGCTTATCTTCCAGAAGCAATCTTGGCTCAACAAGCAGAGTTAATAGCATTAATCAGAGCTTGTCAATTGTCAAAAGTAACAACTGCTAATATTTACACAGACAGCTAATATGCTTTTGCAGTAGCTCATGACTTTGGAATACTACGAAACAGAGGACTTTTTGACCTCTTCCAGTCAGTCCATTAAAAAGTGGACACCTTGTTTTACAATTATTGGAAGTCAAATTATTGCCAAAATCATTACCATTATCAAGATTCCAGGCCATACAAAGTCAAACACTGCAGAAAGCAAGAGAAATCAATTAGTAGATTACATGGTCTAAAGAGCTGCTCTAAATGTATCTGAACACGAAAATCAACCCATTTTAGCTTTTAAGAAAGCATTTGATTCTAATAGAAAATTAGCTCGATCTAAAGCTCCAAAAGCACAACAAGAAAATTGGGAAAGATAGGGGAACATAATCTTCTGAAACTGACTGTGGTATGGACCAAATGGTCTACCCATAGTTCTAACCAAATTATAATCATCTTTCTTAGTATATTTTCCAACTCATTGAAACATAACCCAGGAAAGCTTTCATAGTTTTTAAGGTCCTTTTTCTTTACAGAAGGCCTTTTCAAAGTATGGCAATTATATTTTATTCATCTACCACTATTACAAGGATGCAAATATGTTCTAATGATGGTCTGTATGTTTTCTCATTGAGTGGAAGTATTTTCAAGCAGAAAAGCAATAGCCTTAGCAGCAAGTAAAATTATCTTAGATAAAAAAAGTATTCCAACCTGAGGAGTTCCCCTAGAACTTTATACTGACAGAGGTGCTCATTTCAGTAGGCAAATAACTCAGTCAGTATGAAAAATACCTATCACTGCCAGTCATCTGAATTAGTGGAACGCACAAACAAAATAATTAAAACTCAATTGACCACCTGTAATCTCAGCACTTTGTGAGGCTGAGGCAAGAGGATAGACTAAGGCCAGAAGTTTGAAACCACCCTGGGCAATATAGAAAGACCTTGTCCCTACAAAAAACTTTTAAAACTTAGCCAGGCATGGTGACACATGTCTGTAGTCCTAGCTCCTTGTGAGGCTGAAGTGCAAGGATTGCTTAAGTCCAGGAAATTAAGGTTTCAGTGAACCTTGATCATACCAGTGCACTCCAGCCTGGGCAACAGAGCAAGAACTTGTCTCAAAAATAAATAAATAGGCCAGATGCAGAGGCTCATGCCTGTAATCCCAGCACTTTGGGAGGCCAAGGTGGGTGGATCACTTGAGGCCAGAAGTTCAAGATCAGCCTGGCCACCATAGCGATACCCCATCTCTACTAAAAATACAAAAATTTGGCTGGGCATGGTGGCACATGCTTATAATCCCAGCTACTCTGGAGGCTGAGGCTTGAACCGGGAACGTGGAGGTTGCAGTGAGCCAAGATAATGCCACTACACTCCAGCCTGGGAGACAAAGTGAGACGCTGTCTTAAATAAATAAGAATGAAAACCTCAAATGGCAAAATTAACTGAGGTTTTTAAAATTCCTTGGCCAAAATATTTTCCATTAGTTTTGCTTAGCCTAAGATTAACTCCCTTCGGTAAGCACCAACTGTCTCCACTTGGAATTGTAACAGGTAGATCTTTGAAAATGTCTCCAGGAAAATTTTGAATCAATGATATTAAAAGAGAATGTGGTCTTAAAAACAGCTAACTGAAAACTGTAATTTAGAACAAGACTCTTTCCACAGTGAGCTCCTGGACCTCAAGGACCTTGGGATTCAACCAGGAGTCTTTGTCTATTTGAAACAGAATCTTTTAAAAGGCTCCCCCCAACCGAGGCAGAAAAGACATTATCAGGTGCTTCAAACTAACCCTCGTGCTGCTAAGCTAAAAGTAATTGATTTCTATTTACACATCACCCATTTAAAGAAAGTTACTTTGCCAATTTGTACTTCATCTCAAACCTGTGATCTACAATGGAAATTCTCCGTAACTAGCAAAGATGAGAAAAAGACATCTGAGGTAGACAGCTTTTCCAAGACACCAGACTGTTATGTTTTGTTGCTACTATCATCAGCTGCTGCCAATGAAGCAAACCTTTTTTTGCAATGGGCTCAAGACTAATGGATTACAGAAAACCACTTGTTGGGTATACAGCCTCATGCCTCTTTCCAGTGAGTCTGGCCTACTGTAGTAGATATCTCCGTTCCAAGACAATATTGGGTAGAACACCAGAAATATATCTGTTTCTCAAGGATAGTCATTGGTGCTTAACACTTGTATGACCAAGGATGTTATACATCACTGGCTTAATTATAGTACTTTACAAAGTAAAGGATATAGGGAAAGATTTTTGGTAAATGAAACCAATTATTTAGCCTTAATGATAGCATTGATCAAACTGAGCAATAAGGCCACTCAATTTGAGGAGGATAGAACACAATTTGAGATGGTCTTATTTGGTTTACCCTGTCTTTTGGTCTGCTCAGTGAGCTTGCTCCTTCAGGTTGGGAACAAAAGAATCCCATCAAAGACACATGGCCCGATAGCACTAGAATTATGGGAAGGATACCTAAGGGAACAGTGTACCCACACCATTATATTAAAAGTACTGATTGACATGCTATTGTGTGGGAAGAGTGACTGGGTGTTTAATCACTAGCTCCAAATAAAGCCTATTGGCTATGCAGCACCAGTCTATGGTCATGGCTACCAGGAGGTTATTTAGGACTTTATTTTCTAGGTTATACCTAGGTACAGGTTCAAATATTTCATACTCTTTTAAAGCATGACCATTTTCCTTACTAACAATCTTGTCGGGTTCATTCTGTATAATCATTTAGCTTCTATCTTTCTGCCACAACTGGGTACTACAGATGGTATTTGGCATGTAGATGCCCTAAACAATTATAGAAAAAAGCCTGAAACAATACCTCATGGATATCTTGTTATTCAACAATAAAGTTTGTCTTATGAGAAAGGCTGTGTTACAGACCCATATGGCATTAGATATACTCACTGGAGCCTAAGTGAGAAGCTGGGCTATCATAAAAGCTGGGTGTTGTGTGTATATCCTAAATGAATAAGACAACATCACTAAATTACTGGCTGACATTAAAACCCAAATAACCGGTCCTTTCTAAACAACTGGCTAAGCAGCTTGTTTGGATTTTGGGGACCCTCGTAGAAGGAGCTGTTACCTATTCTAGGAATTATAATCATTTGTTGTGTTTCATTCTGTTTTTGCCTTTACTGCTGCTGTGGTATTTGTTTGCAGTGGACCCAATGCAAAACTAAATAAAACAAAATAATTATCAGGCAAAGAATTGCATTAATTGAAGAGATACAGCTGTGTAGTCTGATTCAGGTCACATAAGAATGCCCTTCACGTTGCTCTATACCACATCAGCTTTATAACCTGACAAATTCCTTCTGCTATGGGATGTGACTTTCTAGGAATGAGCCTTCCTAGCGATGTGGGACTAAGCTTCTGAACATAAAAGGAGCCAAAACAGCTTGAATTCATCTATGATGTTTTCTTTGAAAGATCTTGATGAAAAGGAGGAAATTTGAAATTAAAAAATTTAAACATAAAGCTGTTGAAACTTTAAATTATTTGAGCCTTGAGAGGAATGTGACTATGTAGCCTGAATCACATAGAATGCAGCTGCAAATTCTGCTTCTCTCATTATAGATTAACTCCCACCCTTATTCCTGTACTATGGATGATTAGGAAAGACTAAAAGGTGAAAGAGATAAGACCCCTCCTTGAGCCCATTAACCCTCCTTAGGGAACATTAAAGCAATTTTCCTTCGAACGTAGCAAACTGTAACCAATCACGTTGCTGCAACTTATGTATTGGCCTTGGAATGGAAAATGTTGCAACTCCTAAATTTCTCTCTCTCTCCCTATATAGGTGAAATCTTTACTTCTCACTTGCAAGCACTCACTCCATTCTTTTGCAGTCAGTGTTATCCAGGTGGCTATCCTCAAGCTTGGCACTCGAATAAACTCTATATTTAATCACATCTCCTGATTTGCATTATTTAAGGTTGTCACTTCCTTTATGCTTTTATTAATTTATTTCCATTATATGTATTCATTTAGGCCTTAATGTTTATTTGAATACTACAGTTCATATTATGTGACTTTATATTCTCCCTCAGTCATTATCATTGATTATTCCTGCTTTTTTATTAAACAACTTTGCACTGTGTATGAAATCATAATTGCCTCATGCAGGTAATCCTCTACCGCAATAAAAAATGCACTCTTCTTAAGATAATGAAGAAGTTTCTGTAGACCGGAGGACACCTTACTGAATTAGAATGTACCAAATGCAGGGGCATTAAATATCCTGGATTTCTGCTTTGTAAGGCATCACACTTTTTACTCCAAATCCTGTGTGTTTTCTGTAATGAGGAAAGCAAAATGAAAAATATCTTATGCAAATGTTATGTGTCTGACAATTCACATACATTTTCTTTAACAAATCATTTAGCTATGTTCATTTTATACATAATCCAAGCCTCTCCAATATCCAATATTTTGGTCATGCCATCATAGGAAACAAAAAATCAGATTCTAGCCCGATTTATATGATACCCTAGGTATTTTTCTTTTACTCTGATATTTTAAGTCAGGAATGTCAAAAGCTGAGTAGCAACATGTCAATTCCCTGATCTCTTTTTTCCTATTTGGCATTTTTGAATTAGGAAAAGTGAGAACTAACATTTAATCAATATGTACTTATGTCATGTACTACGGTGAGTGATTGGCCCACATTTTTATTTTTTTCCCCCCAAAATGTCATATCACACTATTTTCTGTTTAGAGTTGAAATAATGGAACATTACTTAAAACTGATGATGTTCTAATATAATACAGCTGGTGAAGGGGTAAATAACTGATAGAATAAATCAGTTTTAGAATTGAGATCCAAAGTCTAACTCTCCACTAGAAAGTGTTAACAAGAAACTGACGGCCTAAAATAGGCGGAAATTGGTATCCATACCCATGCAGTTCCACAATAACTAACCAGAGCTGGGCCAAGAAAAAACAATGTGAAGAACAAATAGTAAATATTGAATATTTGCTAGAGAAAGTAACCACCCTTCTCTTCTTATTTACTTTGTGGAAAAAAAGAGGAAACCCCTTTCCAAATCTAGATCTGGCAAATCAAATCAAATTCTCAGGTATGAAACATCAGCATCAGGTGAATTAAAGAGGTAGAGTTAGCTACCATGCTAAAGGTGACAAACAACAGAGATATGGCCTCTGATAGATATACCCAAGTTTTGAAGTAGAAGCTGTTGGAAGCCTGTGAAATTGATACAAGGGCTTAAAAAATTATTTAGGCAGATAGTGAGGGTAAGAGAGTCCTTTGTGAAATTTCCTTTTAATAAAAAGCAGCCCCAAAGTAATTTCTTTTCGAACAAAAAGCAGCCTGAAAAATCAGGCTGCAAACATAGCTAAGCAAGCAGGAAGCTTGCATAAGTAAATGCCAGCAGCTGCGCCAAAAGAAAAGGGATACCTGGAAGCCAGGTATGTTCAACATGGAGGCTCATTCTTCCCTTTTGTTTGTTGCCACGTGTGCAGTAAAGAAGCAGACAACATGGCGCCGGCCAGGTAGAGAACCCATCTGCATAATAAAAGACTAGGGGAGAGTGGCCAGCTTCCTCATGCACTATGTAAATGGCACACCTGGTCCAACCAATCCCTTGTGCCCTATGTAAATCAGACACTGCCTCCTCAAGCTCATCTATAAAATCAACTACATCTCCCCACGAACGGGGAGATCTGCTCAGAACCCCCTCCCTTTGCACGAGGGAGCTTTCCTCTTTTGCCTGTTAAACTTCCACTCTTAAACTCACGTCTTGTGTGTCTGTGTTCTTGATTTCCTTGGCATGAGGCAACGAACCTCGGGTATTACCCCAGACGATTGAAGACACTTCAAAATTACCTCATTCCTGCACCTAATCTCATGTATATATAGGGTGCATATTTAGTATATCATCCAAATTAGGACCCTTCTTGAAGTGTGTGAAGGCCCTAATAATAGTCAGATTTTGAGAGAAGGAATAAACCAGGATGATTCCAAAAGAGTCCAATATGTGTTGATCCTGCATATGTAACACCAGGCCACTCCTCAGACGGCACTTGAGCATGTTCTCATGCCAATTAATGCCTCTCCACGTTTTTTGTTTGTTTGTTTGTTTGTTTTTTTTGAGGCGGAGTCTCACTCTGTCACCCAGGCTGGAGTGCAGTGGCAAGATCTCAGCTCACTGCAAGCTCCGCCTCTCGGGTTCACGCCATTCTCCTGCCTCAGCCTCCCGAGTAGCTGGGACTACAGGCGCCTGCCACCACGCCCAGCTAATTTTTTGTATTTTTAGTAGAGACGGGGTTTCACCGTGTTAGCCAGGCTGGTCTGGATCTGCTGACCTCGTGATCTTCCCGCCTCAGCCTCCCAAAGTGCTGGGATTACAGGCGTGAGCCACGGCGCCCGGCCCTGCCTCTCCACGTTTTTCTAGTTTATCAGGTTCTATTTGTTCCTCAAATAGTGTCCTGCAATGCCCAAGATACACTTTCTAAATTTGCTTTCCCAAAGACCAACATTTCTACATGCTCTAAATTATTTTCTATCAAAAGGAAAATAGGCTCTTTTGCCAACTAACTCATTTTCCACCACTGGGGGAAATGAGAAATTTTGGAAATAGAATATTTTATCTCATCCATAAAGTCAACAAATTAGTTCCGAAAGCCTAAGAGAAACTCACGCAGAGCTCCTATAATCCCAGAGACCACCCATAGGAAACTTCAGGGGAAAGAACGACAAAAGAGCCCCAAGATTCCTAGTTATGTTTTTGCCTATCACAAATTAACATTTCATAATAATAACGCCTCATGGATCTGCTAAGGAAATATTCTGACAGGTGCTTCTTTGAGGCTATCAAATGAAAACTCTGTTGTTTTTCTTACCCAAACATTATGAGAAGGAAACAGGTAAAATAGCTGGAATGATCGTCATTCATCATTTGGCACTGAAAATCTGAGCCTGTCTCTTGGGCATCTCTTCAGTTATTTATGTTTCCTTTTTGGTCCATGTATGATAAACTTTTGTCTGCAAAATAAATCACCTGAAGACAGCAGTAATGTTTCAATTTTTATGAACACAAAATATATAATCACTAATCAGAACTATCAACAATGCAAAATGACTACAATGAGTCATATTTTCAGACATAAAATGGGACTCTGATGTTGCAATACCTGCTGTAGCATTTTCATCAGAAAACGTAGAACTCCTTCTACAGTCCTGAAATGACGCATGTGGTTTTCATACCTCTACCTCTAATTTCAGCTAGCAGTCTTTTAGAAAGCAGGGAACCCCTAATTTTAATAGCACTTTGAGACCAATGCTTTATTTTAAGAGAGAAAAGAGGTAAATTCTAGGGAAAGAAAGTAGTATTCTCACGCAGTGTTACACTGCTAGTGAGGACCACAGTTAGAACTGGAGACTGGATGGAGCTGAGTCCCTGGCTCATTGCACTGTTTTCTTCCAGCTTTATTTAGATATGATTGATAAAAATACATTTAAAGTGTAAAAATGTGTTGTTTTGACATATATATTCATTGTGAAATGGCTACCACAATCAAGCTAACATATCCGTCACCTCACTTACCTACCATTTGTATGTGTGCACATACATGTGTGTGTTTACACAGTGAGAACATGAGATCTACTCTCTTAACAATTTCAAGAATTATTATTAATTACAGTCACCATGCTGTACATTATGTTTACAGAACTTAACTGAAAATTTGTACCTTTACCAATATTTGCACTTTTCTCTCTCCCTCAGCTCCTGATAACCACTATTCCACTTTCTGTTACTATGAGTTTGAATTTTCTTTTTTTTTATTCCACATATAAGTGTGATCATGCAGTATTTGTATTTCCATGTTTAGCTAATTCCATTTAGTATAATGCCCTCCAGGTTCATGCATGTTGTTGCATTTGTATCAACATCTTTGCCCTCATGACCGTCTTTGTCCTCTGATACCTACCAGTGCTCTTAATTTTAATATTACTGTTTTTTCTTTGTGTATGCTATCCTATAATCTCTACTTAAGTCTCATATGGTAATATTGACCTTCTCTTGGCCTCCTTACACCCTGGCTTTAGCCTTTCTTTGTGTATTACCTTGGTCTCTCTTTATCCTTTATTTATGAATGCATTTATATAGCTTAACCTTTGATAACATGCATATTAAATAGAATAGGCTTAAAAAAGTCTCTGATCCTTTTTTGTCTCTTTGCATTCTCCTACATTTATAAACTTGGAATAAAAGCTATTAAATGCATTAGAAATAAAAGAAACAAAATAGTATGAGAGGGATACATTTTTAAGGCTGATCATCATACTAAATATTGTCAGGTCTATATTTTAAGGAAAACAAAACTGCTAGTCTTAAAGGAGGCACTTTAGAAATACGCCCTAGACTTTGGCAACAGTCTTCTAGCTGGTGTCTTGGCTAGCAGCCACCTTCTCCTCCATTTCATTTCCATCCAACTGCTGAACTGATCTTCCTAAAATGCAAAATGCATCATTTCATTTAGCAGTCTAAATGCCTTCTGTGACTTCCTATTGCTTAGAGAAGAGAAGATACATTCATTAACTTTGAGGTTTTTCCATAATCTGCCTTACCCTCACCTTTCTACTTGTGTAGCCTTGTCTCTGGCCCCTGATCAAGACAAGTGGGATGCTTCCCTGCTTAACAACAACAACAACAACAATCCTCTAATATATCATAACTTCCTTTATGCCTCAGTGACTCAGTGTATATCTTTTTTTTTTTTCTGCTTCAGATTTAGCTCTCTCTTTTTGAATAGCAAACCATTTTCACCCTGCAAGATCAAATCTAAATTTTAGAATTTCTATAGTTTCCTAACTTATGCATTCATCTTTTCTCAATCCATATACTCAGTCGAAAAATATTTGAGGGTGTTTTCTAGGTCCTTGGCTCTCTTTGAGATGTCAGGAAGAAAAATGCCAAAAAAAAAAAAAAAAAGACACACAAAAAAGCTTTTTTTTTCTCCCATGGCATTTATATCTTAAAGGCTAGAAAAATTAAAAATTAACAAGTAAGAATGTATTTTAAGATAATATTGAGTACAATAATAAAACCAAGGTTATAATGTAAAAATGCCAGGGAAAAGGGATGAGTGTCATAAACTTGGTTGTTAGGGAGGCAACTTTTTTTTTTTTTTGAGACGGAGTCTCGCTCTGTTGCTCAGGCTGGAGTGCAGTGGCGTGATCTTGGCCCACTGCAACCACCACCTCCCAGGTCCAAGCAATTCTCCTTCCTCAGCCTCCTGAGTAGCTGGGATTACAGGCACGCGCCACCATGCCCGGCTAATTTTTTGTATTTTTAGTAGAGACGGGGTTTCACCATGTTGATCAGGCCAGTCTCAAACTCCTGACCTCGTTATCTGCCTGCCTCAGCCTCCCAAAGTGCTGGGATTACAGGTGTGAGCCACCGTGCCCGGCCTAGGGAGGCAACTTTTAGGAACCTTTTCTTGAACTGAATGAGTGAAGGGAGCTAGAGTGGGAGAGACAGAGATTTCAAAAACGTGATATAGGAATACGAAAGATCTAAAAGGAACCAAATTTGTTCTGTTTGAAAGAAAAATAACAACAGAAGAATGGTTTTATTGGAATGTGATACACAAATTGAAATTGGTAGAAGATGATGCACACCTTGCTCCCTGGGGGATGAGGGGTGCAAATATCTATACATACTCCTGCTTCACTGTTCTTATATCTATTTATTTTCATATTTATTTTGCTTTGTATGTTCACATATCAGAGCCCCTACTAGCTTGTGAGATACTTCCACAAAAATACAGTTTACACATTTTGTCATATTTCTCTGTGCCTAGAATGGCCTGAGAAAACACAAAGGGTGTGTAGACTCATATGCTCATTCACTTATTAATTTCTTTATTTCAAATGTATTTACTGAGGGCCCAATAAAGAGCAGGTACTATGTATAGACATTGGTGATAAACTGATCAGCTAAGATTGTTGTAGCCTCTGCCTTTATTATAGAATATGTAGGTGATTCACCAAATTACTGCATTGATTGATATAGAATTAAAATTTAATAGGTAATATAAAGGAGAGATACGTATACTATGTTTAGGAATCAGAGAACATGTTCAGGTAGATTCTAAGCCACAATCTGAAGAATAAATAGGAGCTTATTTCATGAATATTTTGGCTGAAAGAAGAGCTTAAGAAAAGGCCCTAGTTGTGGAGGGCAAGATGCACAGCATTGAAAGAAAGCTACCCTTGCAAATCATATAAAGGATTTTGGCTTTTACTCTAAGAACAATGGGAAGTCCATCGTTTCATCTTAAGTAGCCACCCAAGTATTAATAATAATTAACTATGCTTGACAAACACTGTGAGTTCCCACCTCATGGCTAATCAATCTTTTCTCTATCCCTACTGCTGCCATAAAATATAATAAAATAGCCAGATGACTTCCCTGACGAAAACATGACATAAAATAACCTTCCTGCTTTCTTTCCAGGATCACGCTTCCACTATGTTCATCTAGATACCTGTTCTCATGCCATTCGTGTAATGTTTATTGCCCTAAAAATGCAGCGTTGTCACTTGTCTTCGTGACTTTGAACCTCTGTTCATTTGTGCTGCCACACCTGAATGAATTCTCGTCGGAGGAGCAATAACCTGATTTACAATGAGAGATCAGGCATCTCTTCATGGGTCGTATGCACAGGATTTAGAATCTGGGGTTTATCATTGACAATCTGGTATCTATCTCACGCAACCAGAAATTGTTATTTGTCTAGATGTGGAATATGAGAATTTGTGATACATTTTCAGGGTTGTTTTTCATTTTAATTTCTTAATTTTGATGAAATTAGCCTACAAAGGATATTAATGATCCTACCAATCAGAGTCAAAAGTTGCAATCCTGCTAGTGTCTTTAGGAATAGAATTCAAAATTGAGAAGGCTGCCTATCTCTACCCCAAACCAGCCTATATTTTGATTTAGTTTATGGAGGAAGAACAGAAAGTCTCTAAGAAATAATTTAAGTATCTTCCAAGAAAAAAGATACAGGGGAAAATGAATCAGGAATAATGTCACCATGCTGGGCACAATGTTCTAGTTTTATTATGACAGTAGTCACAGCTTCTGCATAAGATGTGGCTGCTTTATTGGACCCTGCTGACCACTAACCACGACAAAACTAAAGAATAGCCCACCAAAAAAATATGAGCAAACAAAAGAGACAAAGGAAAGAAAATAACAAAACGTATGCTTCTACTTTACTTTCTCTCCCTCTCTTTCTCCCTCTCTTTCTCTCTCTCTGCATATATAAATTTTTCATTTGTTAGAAGCTGTACATATATGGGGAACAGAATCTTGCACAGCTGCTTTATTTATTCATTGCAACGGGATTTCTCAACCTCTGCACTATTGATATTTTGGGCTGAATAATTTGTTGCAAGGGGCTATCCTGTGCACTGTAGCATTTTTAGCAGCATCTTTAACCTCTACCCACTAGATGCCACTAGCACCCTTCTGCCCCTGCCTGTGATACAAAAATATCTCCACATATTGGCAAATGTTTCTTGGGGGCAACAGTGAGAACCATAGTATTACAAAATGAATTAAGGGTCTAATATGATCAAGAAAATGTACTAGATAATTTACATTTCCACATGCTCTGTGCCTTTGTCTATATATCTATATACGAAGTCCATTAAGTTGTGTATATCCTGTAGGGATGATTCTTACATTATCTCATTTAATTCTCACAAATATTCTTGAACCAGATATTTTTATTACCTTCAACTCATGTTGAAACTAAGGTTCAGAGAAGTTAAGTAACTAGCTTAAAATCGATAAACAATAATTGGTAGTGAAATACAAAAACAATAAAAGGTATAACCAGGATAGGAACCTAAATACTCTCATATAAACCACTGACAGATTGGGAACATTTTGATTAATTATCATCTAATTTGATATCTAAGTTTTACAAATAAAATTTTGAAATTCACTACCTAATTACTTTCATTATATTTCAAATATACACACAATAAAAATCTCTCATGCATGTAAAAAAGAGCATATTTTCAAAGACCGTTCATGTCCTATTTCTGTTATATCTCTCATAACAACCCCATGAGGGCAGCATCGCAGGAGTTATTATGCTCGTTTTATAGCTGTAGTAACTGTGGATCAGGGAAGTTAAATGACTCACACAAGTACTTATAGTCTATGTACAACAGAACTTGGATTTATCTAATATATAGATACACATATACACACACAAATGTACACACCTATGTAAATGTCTGTCAGAATATCATGACCACTGGGTATGTCTCTAACATACTAATTTTGGGTTTTATTATTATTATTTTTTAATTTCTTCTAAAAACAAAAATGGGATACATGTGCAGAATGTGCAGGTTTGTTACATAGATATACATGTGCCAAGGTGGTTTGCTGCATCTATTGACCCATCCATTAAGTTACCTCCCCTCAACTCCCACCCCACAACAGGCCCTGGTGTGTGTTGTTCCCCTCTCTGTGACCATGTGTTCTCAATGTTCAACTTCCACTTATGAGTGAGAACATGCGGTGTTTGCTTTTCTGTTCCTGTGTTAGTTTGCTGAGGAAGATGGCTTCCAGCTTCATCCAAGTCCCCGCAAAGGACATAATCTTGTCCCTTTCTATGGCTCCATAGTATTCCATGGTGTATATGTGCCACATTTTCTTTATCCTGCCTATCATTGATGGGCATTTGACTTGGTTCCATGACTTTGCTATTATAAATAGTGCTGCAATAAACATACGTGTGCATGTGTCTTTATGGTAGAAGGATTTATATTCCTCTGTGTATATACCCAGTAATGGGATTGCTGGGTCAAATGATATTTCTGCTTCTAGATCCTTGAGGAATCACCATACTGTCTTCCACAATGGTCGAACGAATTCACATTCTCACCAATAGTGTAAAAGTGTTCTTATTTCTCCACAGCCTCGCCAGCATCTATTATTTCTAGACTTTTTAATAATCGCCATTCTCACTGGCATGAGATGGTATCTCATTGTGGTTTTGATTTGCATTTCTCTAAGGATCAGTGATGTTGAACTTTTTTTCATATGTTTGTTGGCCACATAAATGTTATCTTTTGAGAAGTGTCTGTTCATATTCTTTGCCCACTTTTTGATAAGGTTGTTTTTTTTCTTGTAAATATGTTTAAGTTCCTTGTAAATTCTGGATATTAGACTTTTGTCAGATGGGTAGATTGCAAAAATCTTCTCCCATTCTGTAGGTTGCCTGTTCACTCTGATGATAGCTTCTTTTGCTGTGCAGAAGCTCTATAGTTTAATTAGATCCCATTTATTAATTTTGGCTTTTGTTGCCATTGCTTTTGGTGTTTTTGTCGTGAAGTCTTTGCCCATGCCTATGTGCTGAATGGTATTGCCTAGGTTTTCTTCTAGAGTTTTTATGGTTTTGGGTTTTACATTTAAGTCTTTAATCCATCTTGAGTTAATTTTTGTAGAAGGTGTAAGGAATGGGTCCAGTTTCAGTTTTCTGCATAATGCTAGCAATTTTTCCCAGCACCATTTACTTAATAGGAGTTCCTTTCCCTATTGCTTATTTCTGTCAGGTTTGTCAAAGATCAGATGGATGTAGATGTGTGGTGTTATTTCTGAGGTCTCTGTTCTGCTACATTGGTCTATATGTCTGTTTGGTACCAGCATCATCCTGTTTTGGTTACTGCAGCTTTGTAGTATAGTTTGAAGTCAGGTAGCGTGATGCCTCCAGCTTTGTTCTTTTTGCTTAGGATTGTCTTGGCTATATGGGGTCTTCTTTGATTCCACAAGAAATTTAAAATAGTTTTTTTCTAATTCTGTGAAGAATGTCAATGGTAGTTTGATAGGAATAGCTTTGAATCTATAAATTACTTTGGGCAGTGTGGCCATTTTCAAGATACTGATTCTTCCTATCCAGGAGGATGGAATGTTTTTCCATTTGTTTGTGTCCTCTCTTATTTCCTTAAGCAGTGGTTTGCAGTTTTCCTTGAAGAGGTCCTTCACATCCCTCATTAGCTGTATTCCTAGGTTAACATACTAATTTTGAATAATTGATCTCACTTTAAAGCATCCTCAAATCCCAGGCAGAATCTGGTAGGACCAGAGGAGTAATGTTGGAAGTCCATGAGGAATATAGTCAGACCCTTGAGTAATGTAGATGAATGGAACTTCCAGCACTTGGCTCTAGAACAAATCTCTTCAGTGTATGCGGAGAGAGAAATGAAAAACCAAAGACGTTAGAAGATAATCTTTGGAGAGAGATGCAAAAGAAGGATTCAAATGAGGAAAGCCCAGAGAGTCCAAGTAAGAGACTACTTCAGGAGTACAGGCATGTAAAAGTCAATGCTGGAAGAGGCTTGAATAATTCAAAATTGTATATTTTTTTTGGTCTTCATTAGATATTTTGTCTTGGAGTTTGTTAGGTATCACTCCTTCATGTTTTAGAAAAGATTGTTCCATAAAGGTCATTTAGGTCAAGGCAAATGAAAGTGTTGTCTAAATCTTAATCCTTACAGATGTTCTGTGTATTTTTCTTATCAATTACTGAGAGATATATACTGCAATATCTGGCTGTGCATTTGTCTATTCCTCTTTGCAGTTTTATCGGTTTGTGACTTGTGCATTTTAAATCTCTGTTATTAGGTACATAAATATTTAAGGTTGTTATAGTCTCTTGAAGGCCTGCCTCCTTTATAATTATTAAATGATCATCTTTGTCCATAGTAACATATTTGCTCCAAAATATACTGTCAAATATTACTATTATATAATATGATATCCAACTTTATTTTGATAAATATTAGCATGGTATATCTCTTTCCATTCTTTTAGTTGTAACCTAATTTTGTCTTTTTAAAGATAATTTCTTTCAGCTAGCATGTTGTTGGGTCTTGCAGGTGTTTTAAAAAAATCTAATGGGATATTTGCTATTTGCATTTAGTTGTGTGATTAGTTTTAGGGCTATCATTTTATTTCTAGCTTTTTATTTGTCCTATGGTTTCTTTAATCTTTACCTGCCTTCTTTGAATGATTTCAAATTTTTATGACTCTATTTTATCTCCTTTTTTGGTTTATTAGCTGCAATTCCTTGTTTAATTAACTTAGTGGTTGCTTTAGGGTTTATAGCCTCCATCATAGCCTTTCAAAATATATCTTAGAGTAATATAATATCACTTCATGCATAATATAAGAAACTTGTCATAGTATATTGGGGGGTCTTCAGAAAGTTCATGAAAATAACATATTATAAAAAACTATGCATGGATTTAAAATTTTTTGTACCAAAATAAACTCAGACTTCCTTTTGTAATGTGTCTACACAAGATCTAACTTGAGGTCATAAGAAGACATCAGTGTAAAAAGAGCTCCTACCTAAGCAATGTGAATTCTACTAAAATTGAAGCAAAAACAAACATCAATTTTATAGTGAAGCTTGGGATGAAAAATGGTGAAATTACTGATGCTTTATTAAAATTTTATGTTGCAACAATGCTCCAAAGAAATGGATAATTCATTTTAAGAAGGGATGAGACAATGTTGAAAATGCAGTCTACAGTAGCAGACAATCCACATCCATTTTCAAAGAAAAAGTTCAATTTAATCATGCCCTAATTGAAGAAGACTGAAGGTTAACAGCACAAACAATAGCTCACACCATAGATATCTCAATTAGTTCAGTTTACACAATTTTGACTGGAAAATTATAGTTGAGCAAACTTTCTACCCAATGGGTGCCAAAACCATTGCACCTAGACGAGCCACAGACAAAAGGAGAGCTTTCAATGGAAATTTTAAACACATGGGATCAAGATCCTGAAGAATTAATTCAAAGTATTGTAACAAGAGATGAAATATACCTTTACTAGTACAATCATGAAGACAAAGCACAGTCAAAGCAATGGAAACCAAGATGTGGAAGTGGTCCAGTCAAAGCAAAAGTGACATGATTAAGAGCAAAGATCATGGCAACAGTTTATTGGGATGCTCAAGGTATGTCGCTTGTTGAATTTCTGGAGGGCCAAAGAACAATGACATCTGCTTATTATGAGAGTGTTTTGAGAAAGTTGGCTAAACCTTGAACAGAAAAGCACCTGAGAAAATTTTACCAGAGACCCCTTCTCCATTGCAACAATGCTCCTGGCTCATCAAAGGGGCAGTTTTGTGAGAGTTTTAAAGGAAAACCAGTAGGCGCTCACCTCACAGTCCTGATTTGGCTCCTTCTGACATCGTTTTGTTTCCTAATCTTAAAAAATTCTTTAAAGGCCACCCATTTATTTTCAGTTTATAAAATAAAAAATTTCTACATTGACATGATTAAATTCCTAGTACCCTCAGTTCTCTAGGGATGGACTAAATGGCTAGTATTACAACTTACAAAAGTGTCTTGACCGTGATAGAGCTTGTATTGAGAAGTAAAGTTTATGTATTTTATTTTCTCTTTTCATTTAATTTTTCACAAACTTGTTGAAGTCCCCTTTCATTTCTCCCTCCTGAAATTTGTGCTGTTACAGTCACAGAATTTGCTGTTATATATGTAAATAAACATTCCCACTAAATTATTTTTGTAAAAACACTCAATTGTCTTTTAAAGAGATTAAAATAATAGAAAATATCTTATATATTTACTTTTGTAGTTACTCTTCGTTCTTTTGTGTAAATGTAGATTTTTAGATTAAATGATTTTTCTACTGTCTGAAGGATAACTTTTTAACCTTTCTTGAAATGTGGGTCTGTTAGTGATTAATTAATTTTTCTTTAGCCTCATTTTTGCAATGCAGTCACTCAGCTGGATGAATTACACTCAAAAGCAGGATACAAAGCTGAATATTTGCCCATGGAAAGCATTTCACATGCACAGTTGTTTGAAAACCATCCATGCTGCCTTCTTACTTCCTGTAGAACTGCTCCCTGAATTTTACCCTCGAAACAAGTTTACTTGAGTGAGAACTGGAAAATAAGTAGGAGCTTGTCAAGAGGTAAACAAGGCAAAGTAAACTCTCCTACTAATGACACAGGAGGTGACATATGTCTCATGCTACATATGACCTTTCTGTCCCTCCGGCAACACGTATTACTCTGAGAAATGAACACAGTTAAAAAGAGAAAAAATTGAGCCATCAACCTGAGACACTGTTTAGTAACAACTAGCTTGTTTACAGCTCTTTCTCTAACATAAAATGCTGTTCAACTTTTTGAATTATTTCTCTCACCTTTCTTTTAAGCAGAGAACTCCAAAGCTAGATATAATCTGCAGATAATATTACTTTGAAATTGTCTACATTTACTGAACACATAGTAGTCCTCTTTTATCCATGGGTGATATGTTCTAACACCCCCACTGGATGCCTGCAACAAGGAATAGTACCAAATTCTATATATATTATTTTTTCCTATACATATGCACCATGATAAAGTTTAATTTATAAATTAGACATAACAAGGGATTAACAGCAATAACTAATAATAAAATAGAAAATTATAATAATATACTGTAATAAACATCATGAAAATGTGGTCTTTCAAAATAATTTAGTCATATTTTCTTTTCTTCTTCTTGTGATGGTGTGAGATGATAAAGTGCCTATGATGATAAGATGAATGAGGTGAATGATACAGGCATTGTGACATAATATTAGGCTACTATTGACCTTCCAGGGATACAGCCAAAGGAGGATCCTTTGCTTCAGATGATCCTGGATCATGGAGCCATGAAGATGTTGATAGTTGGATATCAGGAACAGATGATGTCAATCACTAATGGGTAAGCCACATCTGCCTCATGGAAACATTGGACAAAGAGATTATTCACATCCCAGGCAGGATGGAGCTGGATAGTGTAAGATTCCATCAAGCTACTCAGAATGACGTGCACTTTAAAATTCATAAGTTGTTTATTTCTGATATCTTTTATTTAATATTTTCAGATCACAGTTGACCAGGGGAAACTAAAATCATGGGAAACAAAACCATGGATAAGGCAGTACTACTGTATACAGTTGGCCCTCCATAGCCATGCACTCTGCATCAGTGGATTCAATCAGCCATGGATAAAAAAATGTTTGAAAAGTTTAAAAGAATGGTTGTTTCTGTACTGAACAGGTAAACACACATTCCTTGTCACTGTCCCCTAAACAACGTAATATGACAACTATTTACATGGCATTTACATTACATTAGTATTATAAGTAATCTTGTGATGATTTAAAGTATACAGAAGAATATGTGTAGGTTATATGCAATTACTACTCCATTCTATATAAGGATCTGTAGCATCTGCATAATATAATATCCATGAAGTGTCCTGAAATCAATCCCTCATGGATACCAAGGGACAACTATATTATATTTAAATGGACTAAGAAGGAGAAGAATCAATAATTATTAAGGAACAACTAATTTCCAGAGGTCCTTTAATTTAGGGAAATGGATATGGAAAAAAACAGACACTGGATTTATGTAGGTCACTATCTGATAAATAGACTACTAGCTCTAGAAATTCAAGGGGTATTTGTGTAGGATAAAGTATTATGGGGTGAGAACAGACATGTTATGGACTCTGAGGGCACAGAATATAATACTGGAAATTTAGGAAAAGATTTTACTTAATCTTTTTGCAATAAAAATTGTATATGTGCAAACAAATGCTAATATAATAGAAATACCAGGGATTATAGGAGTCAAAATATTCAGTGACGTTCAGTGTGTTATCTAAGATCACATGGCTAATAAGTATAAGAGCACAGATTTAAAGCCAGGTCTCTCACACAGAAAAGGTGAGGCTCTTTGTTCTACCAGATTACCGAAAAATAGCAATATTCCTTGTTCTTAAAATAAGAATCTCCTCTTTTTGTGGTACAGGTTAGGCGTTCAAGCTGTGTTAAATCACATCCCTGATGTTTATGTGGTCAGGATATGTGCCCTTGAGTGACCACGCAGAAGTGAGTGGAACTTTCTACCATGCTTTGTATGCTAAGACTTCCATCAACGAGTGATTTTCTTGCTTTAAATTTAATGCTGACTCCATTCAAGCAGAAAATAGATTTGAAGACAATGAAAAATGTGCCACTTTATTTCCCTAAGGCCTTCTCTGCACAGTAGGCCTTGAACAAAAGTAATTTCATAAGGAGAGACAAACAACTAAGTTAATCTTCAAATACAAAAATTTATTGTTTTATTTTGCTAAATTATTTTACTAAGTATTGATTTTCTGATTCTTATTATCCATCTTCAGATCACAAGGCTTAGTGTAGAATTTGCTTACACTGTGATAACAAAATTCATAATCAAATGGGAAGAGGTAATAATCCTACCGTGGTGCATGTCATTTTTCTATCCAAGGGAACCTCGTAAGTTGCTGATAAGAATAAATTGCAGTGAATGAGAAAATCATGAAAAGTCAAAAATTAAAGGATCCTTAGTGATAACCTGGCACAGTGATTATTTTTTCCCTTCCAAGGGGAGGAACATTTTATTTTTTGAATTGGAACATTTTTGTTGCTGTTTTTCTACATGGTCACCATGTTTTTAGAATATCTTCTAATGTAGTAACATTGTATTTATTGAGAAATAATGGCTAATATTGAATTTGTTCGATTTCAAAAATGGGAAAATGTGCAGAGTGTATGATCATAAACAACAGTGGTAACAACGGCAAGCAAAACAACTCTCTGGGAAATCCAAATAATTCCTGACCTTCAAGAAAACCTAGCAGGTCTGAGGAGGTGATTGTCATAGTTGATTCCAGTGGGGTCTATGATAGCATATCCCCTCAAACAAAGTTGAAAGAGAAAGGGACAGTTGATTCCTTTATGGAGTAAAGACCATAGAATAAGATCAAACTGAGAGGCCAGATTGTGCCTTCAAGAGCATGGAGAGAAATCTGAGAAATACATGACAATGGATTTGACAAGTGAGCATATGGAGGTAGAAGGAATTAATAAGTTTAAAATGGAAGAAACTTGAGATTTAGAAAGATACCTTTACAAAATTCCTGGATTGTCCATTTCTAGTGTCCCTTCACTCGCTGGTGCCTCATAAGCTTAAATGTCTAGAGAGAAGGAGGCCATGTAGGAGACTTTAAGTTATGTACAACCTCTAGGTGTCTTTGTTGGGCCCACAAAGTGCTTATAGCTTCTATTTGCTGTGTCTCTAGAACACTTTGCAAGAAGTGGGACTTGTGTTACTGTATGGTTCCAGTTTTCAATGCTCATGTGGTGGCTTCACCCTTTGAATAGCACAGTAGGTATGCTTTCCAATTTGAAGACTCCAATATTCTCTGTTGTCTGACAATCAGTCAACTTAACTTGTTTAAATAATTTGTCTGGCCTCTGATGCATTTGAATTTGTCATCTGATAGAAACTGGTATGATATTTGAATTTTAAGGCAAAGTGTCCAGGTTTTAATGAGCACCTAAGATCTTGCTGAAATGCAGGTTGAAATTCCCTAGGTCCAGGATACTCCTTAAGGCTTGTCTGTCTAACAGGCTCCCAGGTGATGCCAATACTGATGTTACACAGACCATACTTCAAGGAACAAAGACTTAAAGCAAGTGTCTTCTTCTGGGGCCTGAGAAAAATGTTCATGTGAAGGTGATTTATTTGGTAATATGATACCAGGGAATAGGAATACAGGGCAGGTAAGTGACACAGAGAAGGAATAAAAGCCAATACAAGGATAAATGATCAAGTTGGCCGCTAGTGTGAATAACTAGTGACCAGTCCCACTGGGAATTTTTGCAGAGCTTTATGAAATATATGTCAAAATTTGCTGCCTTGGGGATAATAGGGGGAAAATTTCTATCAGATTTTGTTCCCATTGGCCAAGGGTGGGTCCATGAGCCCGCACTTCCAGGTTGCACATGAATGCTTGCAGAGACTTTTACTATGACAGTCCCATCTTTACACATCAAATGAATCCCCAGAGTATGAAACAAAAATAGTTACAACATGGACCAAGACAATGTGCTGTTCAAGTTGCTCCTCCAGGAAACTAGTCAAGGCCTACTTAAATCAGTTGTCACAGAAACTATGAATGACTAAGAAGATTTTGAAGTGATGCATGAGAACTCTAAGATGCTTTAGTATGACTATTCGATGCCCTGAGCTGGAGCACTTGGCCACAAAACTCATGTCTCTCTTGGAGGCAAAAGCCAAATGACCCTTCCAGCAGTATGCAACATTGCTTTTCCCAAAGCAAAATCATGATTTTGCCATGCTAATGGTAAAACCATAGGCACATTGCCAGACAATGTTTCTAGGAAGAAAAGAATGTTTTGTTTTGTTTTTCTTCTTTTAAGATTAATAGATGACCTTTAAGGGACTGGTAAAAGTTAGTGTAGCCTCTTCTTCTTCCAGAGTTTCTGTGGCCCCTTCGTGCCTTCCAGTTCATGAAATGGTCACTAGTTGGCAGAGAATCAGACCCAAATCTTCTTTCTACTCTCTAAATGGAAGCCATATTCTGTAGTGGAATTATTATGCACTATTAGTACATGATACATGTGCACATACAGATGTATAAGAAATCTCTCTCCTTTGAAGGAGTATTCCTTTTAGCATTGCTGATAATGCTACTGAACCAAACTATGTCTGTATTCCCTATGGGAGTCCAAAAGATTATCACCACTACCATAACAATGGCTAGAGAAACTAAGCACCCGTGGGTTGTAGGTGGTTCACCCTTTCACTTTTTAAACTATATATCTAAAACCAGAGTGGAATGACAGCTTATTAGAACAATGTGACATTCTTTATGTAATTAGAATGTGTCCAAACATTTATTCTGTGCAATAAACATTTAAACCAGAATTCACTGTTTTTTTTTTCAGGTTGGGATAGATATGTTCCATGCTTAACTGTTATGATTGCATTACTCTGCCCTCAGGATGAAAAAGGGTTATTGAAACCTAGGGGACTTTGAGTGTGTCAATAGCACATAGACAATCTTACCCATGAGTTTCTAGCTGTTTTGTACTGTAAGAAACTGACATATTCACAAACTGATGGGATTAAATGGAGCATCAAGTGACCTACATTTGGCAAGAAGCCATGTTGTATATGGACAGGAGCTTTGGCACAAGTGTGACAATAAATTCTCTGTATTTTTGAATTGGATTCCAGCTCATCTTTAAAACAAAATTTGGGACTTCATGTTTATTTTCTAGATTCTAAAACCCCAGTTTACAGTTTTTTTTTTCTTTTTTTTCTTTTTGACACTGAGTCTTGCTCTGTTGCCAGGGTGGAGTTTAGTGGCGCAATCTCAGCTCACTGCAACATCCACCTCCCAGGTTCAAGCCTTTCTCCTGCCTCATCCTCCTGAGTAGCTGGGACTACAGGTGCGTGCCACCACGCCTGGCTAATTTTTTGTATTTTTAGTAGAGATGGGGTTTCACTGTGTTAGCCAGGATGGTCTCCATCTCCTGACATCATTATCCACCTGCCCCAGCCTCTCAGAGTGCTGGGATTACAGGCATGAGCCACCGCGCCCAGCCTCCACATTCTTAAAGTAAGCAAAATATTATTCTTGCTCATCCTCAGGATTGTCAAGGAAAACAAATATTTTAGTTTTGCCTCATACCACACACTGGGTGAAAAAATAACAGATCAAGAGATGGTAAGGTGCTTATAACCAAAAAAGGACCACATGGGGGTTGTTCTGTATTTTGGCAAACCACGAAGGAGGTAGTATATGTTTTTAACTCATTAATTACATCCTATAATTTACACCACCTTTTCAGTGCCCCTTTTACTACTTCATGGTCACTCTACTATTTTCAAAAGTCTTCTTCACTTCAGTGCTTCATGAGAAATCAACGACCACAAAAAATAATGATAATGTTGACAAAGGTAACAATGATGACATAATATTTTGTGTGTGAATATTACAATTTTAAAACCATGTTAGTATCTATTGCTCCTACAAATGGCCAGATAAACAAGTCTTCATTTTTCATATTGTCCATGAAGTTCTGAAAGAATAAGTCCCTTGATCTCATTTGCAGAATTAATAAGGTGTAGCTTCAGAACTTCAACTAGGTGTGTTTGGCTCCAAGGCCATTGTTGTTTTTAATGTCACCACAATGATTGCACAATCATTACTTCAATCCAGCATTATTTATTCTTCCAAAAACCAGGCATGAACTTCAACCTTCTTAAAGGCACAAAAATTTCTAGAACATCTGAAGACTGCACAAGCTCATTAAGATAACTATATTATTTTCGTGGTGTCCCATATTGAACAGTGTGCATGAGTCATTCACTAGAATTCTATGGAAAGAAATAGAAATCTTCATAAAATAGTATGTGCAGAGCAGCTACAGATTGGACTTGAACTTTATGTCCACAGTAGACAGGAGTAAGATGCAAATTATAATTCAACAATAAATTAGGCTCATTATAAGGAAATTATTCTCAAATTTAAAGTTACTTAATACTAGCATGAGTTCTTTTCTAATTTTTTTAGGAGGCCCATATATGGCTACTTCTAACTGCCAAGAACTCACATTAGAAATAGTATTGGCTGTCTTAGGAGACAGCAAACTCCCTTATGATAGAATGTAAAATCACCAAATTGGGTTAGTGTTAGGCAACTTCGAACTGCTGTGGAGAACTGGATTAAATAACCTTTAATTTATTTTTTGCCTCTGATAATAAGTGATTCTCACAAAATCCATTTCCTTGGAATCTCAGACCTACTAGGCAGAGAGTAGTAGGTGGCTTTAGAGAAAACCATGGATAATATTCCTAAGGAAAGAATCAGCTCACCTGTTCATGCTGATAGCACTGAACAAGGTATGCAAGCTATGGTGGCATATCCTCCATCATCTCAGGATATGAATGAACAAATCACTTTTATGTCTCTTTCATCTTTTATTAGAGTAAGAAATCTGTCAATATAATTAAGTAGATCTACTTATTTAACTGAAATAATAGGCATTTATTGAGTATCACTTAGTATGCAAGCACTAGGCCAGTTTTAGAGATTCGGAGAGAAAGAATAAACTTATCTTACAGTTAAGTTTTTTTTTTTTTTATGTTTTGTTTTGTTTTGTTTTTGAGACAGAGTCGTATGCTTGTTGCCCAGGCTGGAGTGCAATGGCACAATCTCTGCTCACTGTAACCTCCACCTCCAGGGTTCTAGGGATTCTCCTGCTTCAGCCTCCCGAGTAACTGGGATTACAGACACCCACCATCATGCCTGCCTACTTTTTGTATTTTTATTAGAGACAGGGTTTCACCATGTTGGCCATGCTAGTCTCGAGCTCCTGACCTCAGGTAATCCACCCACCTTGGCCTCCCAAAATGTTGGGATCACAGGCGTGAGCCACTGCGCCCAGCAAAGTTCATATTTTTATGGAGGCAAATGTAGGCATCTAACCTAAGAGGTAGCAGATGGGAGAATGTTTCTTTTATTAGTGATAAAAATATGTGAATCAGTTAAGAAAACTTCAGCCTCCCCACACACATAATTAAACCTTCCCAGTTACTGCCTTTCTACATATGATAAAAATGCAGTCACCTTATTTCCAAGTCCCTATTTTATCTTCGTCCAGTACACTCTGAAAATCTCATCTTATATACCATACTTCACTGCATTTGCTGTGTTCTAGCAACTCACATGGGTATTTTTTCTGCTTTTTAAATAGATCAGGCTCATTCTTTCCTCTGCTTGGAATGTTTTACCTCGATTCTTCAAATGATTGGATTCTTCTAAACAATTTTATTTCAGCTCAAAGTCATCTCCTCACAATGATATTCTTGAATGATTACACATTATAAAGTACCCTTTCACAAGACTCCCTCAGTAACAGACCAACATGATACAATTTCTTCCTAACGTATATTATTTTCTGACATAAGCTTGCATTCATATGGTTATCATTTTTTGTCTTTACATCTTCCAACTCTACTACACAGTGCTTGTGTGTGTGCGTGTGTGCATACACACACACACACACACACACAGAGAGAGAGAGAGAGAGAAACAAATTATATTAGAGTGAGATGTGCATAGATCATGTTCTCCATACCCTTAGTACCTGGTACACTGTTTGGCATAATAGGTGTGTGACAAATATGTAAAAAAGAGCTGCATTAAAGCAAAAAATGGAATATACAGTGTAAACAAAGAACTAGGGATAAGAAGTAACAGTAGGCATTCAGAGAGATGGAAAGTATAATAAAGTTTCAAAGAAAACCTAAAAATCAGAACAAAACATGGAAATGAGAACTTTCATAGATTTATCAGTAGAATGCATATGACAGAGAGATGAATCAGAGAGCTTGAGATAATCCAGTAGAAACCTTCCAACATGCAGTTAAAAAAAAGAGCAGACACCCAAGAACAGTGGGATAATTTCAAAATGTCTAACAGACATGCAATTGGAATAACAGAAGCAGGAAACAAAAGAACACAACAGAAGAAATACTTGAAGTAATAATGACTGAATTTTTCAAAATGAATGACAAACATGAAACTACAGATTCAGTAAGCTCAGAAAACACCAAGAAGGATTTAAAAAAAAAAAAGAGTTGTATCATATGCAAACTATAGAAACCCAAGACAAAGATAATATTGTGACAGAAGACAGGGAATAAACCTTTTATTTACCTATAGAATTAAAGAAATAGCCATTACGCTGAATGTGTTTTCAGAAGCTGTGCCAGCAAGAAAAGAGTAGAATTAAATATTTAAAGTTTTGTGAGAAAAACAACCCTCCAACCTAGAATTCTATGCCAATAAAATTATCCTTCAAAAGTGAAGGGAAAATAAAGCCTTTCTATGACAAACAAAAACTGAGGGAACTCCTTGCCAGTAGAACTGTCCTGCAAAAAAATTTTCAAAAAGTTCTTTAGGGATGATTTAAATAAAAAAATCTGAAACTTAAATCTACATAAATATAGAAGAAGCATCTGAAAATAATAGATGAAAGAAGAATAAAATATATTTTTTCATGTGAAGAGTTACAGTTTCATATGAAGATAGGCTTAGTTAAAAATGTATATTGCAAACTCTAGGGTAATGACTAAAAATAAAAAGAAAATATCTTGGTATGCTAAGAAATTAGATTAAATAGAATCATATAAAATAATCAGAAGCAGAGATGACATTAAAAGTTGAGGGCTGGAAAGAAACAAAGAAGTGTAACAAATAAGAAATAGTTAAAAATATAATAGATATTAATCCAAATATGTCAATAATCACTTATTATATAGATAATATAAAATTCTAACTAAAAGACAGTCAAGGTGAATGAGAAAGCCAAATATATGGTGTTTTCAAGAAACTAATTTAAGTACAAATATTTATATATGTTAAGTGTAAGGGGATAAAGAAAGATATTTCATACTAACACTGATCTAATAAAGCTGGAGTATCTGTATTAGTTGCACACAAAGCAAATCTCAGGACATGGAAAATTGTCAGGGATAAATATGGCATTAATATAATAATTCAATTCTCCAAAAAGTTCAGTTCTCCAAAAAGGCATTAGAATCCTAGGTGTAGGTATGCACCTACAATCCTTAAGGTGTACGCACCTAACAACAGAATATTAAAATACGTGAGATGAAAACTGATAGAATTGTGATAAACTATGTCAGATGAAAACTGATAGAATTGTGAGGATTAATAGACAAATACAGTATTATAGTTGAAGACTTTACCATGCCTCTTCAGTAATTGATATAATAGGAAGGCAGAAAATCATTAAGGGAATAGTTGGCTTGTCCAGCACTATCAATCAACTTAATCTAATGAACATTTGTTGGGATATTCTATTCAGCAATAACACAATACACATTTCTCCCAAACTTCTCAGGTAATATTCAGCATCACAGAACATATGGCAAATAAGACACACGTTAACAAACTTAAAAGAAAGAAGTTATACAAAATATGTTCTTAGACTACAATGGAATTAAACTAAAAATCAAAAAAGAGAAAGATAACTAGAAGTTTCCTAAACATCTGGAGATTAAAAAAAACTTCTAAAGAACATACATAACAAAAAAGACTTAAGATATGTTAATATATTATATACAATTTTCACATTATATAATACACTGAGATATACATATGAGGTATTAATATATATTGAATTAAATCAAAATGAATTTACAACTTATCAAAATTTGTGAGATATAACAATATTAGAGGTTAGAGGGAAATTTATTGCATCCAGTGCATATATTAGACAAGAATAAAGATCTCAAATAAATAATGTAAAAGTTTTCACTTTAGAAAACTAGCAAAAACTAGACCTAAAACATGCAGAAAACAATAAAAGTTAGAGCAGAAATAAAAGATATTAATGAACAGAAAACAGTAAAAGAAATAGACAAACCCAAAAGTTGATTCTTTGAACAAATAAATAAAATCGATAAATGTAAACTTGGCTAACCAAGAATAAAAAAGAGAATATACAAGTTACAAACATCAGAACTGAGAGGGGGATGAATCATTAATGGCCCTATGGATATTAAAGGAATAACACTGGAATGTTACAAAAAACTCTGTGACTTTAAATTTTATTATTTAAATAAAATTGACCAGTTTCTTAAAAGACATAAAACACAAAACTCGAATGTGGATAAATATATAATCTGAATAGGCCCATGTCTATTTAAAAAATTCAATGAATAATTTATAACCTTCCAAAAAATAAAGCCCCCTACCCAGATCGTTTCACTGGTGAATTCTACCAAACATTTATTGAAGAAATAACCCCAATTCTCCACAAAGTTGTCCAGAAAATAGAAACAGAGAGACAACTTCTTAAATCAATGTATGAGACCAGCATTATCCTGATACTGAAACAAGACAAAGGCATTATAAGAAAGGAAATATACATATCTATACCTCTCATGAACATGGATGCAAAAAATTGTCAGTGAAATATAAGCAAATCAAGTTACACAAAATAAAAAAAGAATTATATACCTCCAACAAGTGGGATTTATTCTGGGTGTGCAAGGCCGGTTGAGAATTCATAGATTAATCATTGCAATGAACTATGTGAACAGGATAATGGAGGATAACTTATATGATTACATCAATTGTTTTTTAAAAACACATCTGACAGTAATATATTTTTAAAAGTCTCAGCAAATTAATAATAAAGGCAAACATTCCTGATTTAACAACGAATATTTACCAAGAAACAAACAAACAAATGAATAAAAATTAAACAAAACTAACATTATACTAAATGCTACGAGACTGAACAGGAACAGGTAAAAGGCAAGAAAGTTATCTCACCAATTCAGTTCAGTATTGTACTGAACATTTCGGACGGTTCAAATACAAAAGAAGGGAAGGAAAAAGTAAACGGAATCAAAAGTAAGATTTGGAAAACCGCAGATGAGTTATCAGAATGACTTCTGTAAACAATAAGCAAGCATAGCAAGGCCACTGAATACTTTCTATAGTTAATATAGAAAAACTTAATTTTTTTGTATCAGCACAGAAATCAGAATTTGAAGTAAAAATAATGATAATACAATTTACAATAACACCAGATTAAAAAATACTGGTATAAAGCTAACAAATTGTGTGCGTTACTTACGTGCAGAAAACTACATAGTTCTGATTAAAGAAACCAAAGTAGTTCTAAATAAATGTAGAGATATTTCATTTTTATGTATTCGAAGATTTAATATTGTTAAGATGTAAACTGAATGAAATTTGATTTATAGATTTAACACCATCCCAATCAAAATCCTAATATTCTATTTTGTATGTACTGACAACTGATTCTAAAGAGTATCTGAAATATCAGATGGCCTAGGATAAGCAACACAATACTGCAGAAAAAACAAGAGTTAGAGAATTAACACTTCCTGGCATGAAGACTAAATATAAAGCAAAAATAATGAAGATGATGGTATTGACAAATGGAGACATCAATCAAGGTAATAAAATAGAGTCCAGGAATAGAATTGCACAAATATAGCTGACTCATCTTTGACAAAGAAGCAAAGCCGATTTTATGAAAAAAGGATAGTTTTTTAAAAAAAAAATCAATGATGTTGGAACAATTAGACATCTATATTCAAAAAAACAAATCTAGACACTGACCTTATACCTTTCACAAAAAGTAATCTGAAATGAATAATAGACTTAACCATTAAATGTAAAACTTCTAGAATAAAAGACAGGAGAATAGGTGACTTGGGATATAATAGGGACATTTTAGACACAACACCGAAAGTATAATCAATGAAAGAAGAAAAAACTGATGTTACACTTTATTAAAATGAAAACTTCTGCTATAAGAAAAACACTGTTAAGAAGACTTAAAAATAAGCCACAAACTGAGAGGAAAATTTTTGCAAAACATGTTTTTAATAAAGGATGTGTATGCAAAATATGCACCACTTTACTTAAAAAAAGATCCCTTAAAATAAATAAGGAAACAAACAATCTGACTAAAAGTGATCAAAAGATATGAACACCTCATAAAAGAAAGAAGATATGGACATGACAATCAAATGAAAAGATGTTCAACATCATATGTTGTTAGGGGATTGTAAATTAAAATAATAAATTGATACAACTATATACTTATTAGAATCGTTTTTAAAAATTGACCTTAAGATGATGACAATATCAAAACAACAACCACAACCACAACAAAAATCTTGATCATCCAAATACACTGGCCATACTAATTTCTGATGAGGATGCTGTACAACAAAATCTCTTATTCATTGCTGGTGGGAATGCAAAATGATATTACCACTTTGAAAGCCTGTATGGCCATTTCCTACAAAACTAAATATAGTCTTAACATATGACTCAGCAATATACTTCCTAGCTATTTACCAAAAAAAAAAATAAAAATTAAAAACTATGTGCACACCAATACCTACAAATGAATGTCTATATCAGTTTACCCATAATTGCCAAAAATTTTGTAAGAGGTAATAAGCAATCAAGATAAACTTCAATAGGTAAATGGGTGAACTAAATATGGTGCATCTATGCAATAGAAGAGTATTCAGCAATAAGCTGAAATGAGCTATCTAACCACAAAAGACAGGGATGAAGCTTAAATATCCATTGCTAGTCCAAAGAAGCAAGCCTGAAAAGACTGTATAGTGCATGATTCTAATGATATGACGTTCTATAAAAAGCAATAAACAAGCAACAAACAGATCAGTAAGAGGAGAGGACTGAAGAGTTTAATCACCCAGCAATTTTTAGGATGGTGAAGCTATTTCCTCTGATACTGAAATTGTGGACAAATGGCATTAGGCATTTGTTAAAACACAGAGCATGGTACAGCACAAAGAATGAACCCTAATGCAGGAAAATTACAAATAATATAATCTAGAAGGTCTGGAGAATCCTATGTGGTAAGGAGACAATAGCAAAACAGTCTACTGGATTACAAATATATGGAACAACCTCACTGAAAAGGCCAGAGAAAAATGTGACCTAAGAAACTTCGGAAATGAGAGGAATCTATAAAACTGAAACAACAACTATGAAAATAAAAACTATAAAAAAGCACTGTATTCTAGCTGACATAGTCAGTTCTCATAGAGGTAGGTTTAACAATTCAGATAATTAAATAAAAGAATTATGTAATGGAACACTTAAGTACATAAATAATAGATACTGGTAGCCAGGCTTCCCATCATTGGAGTTGGAGTTTAGGGATAAGTAAGTGGAAGTGCCTATAATGATTATAACAATTATATAGGGATTAGAGTTGAGGACACGAAGATGAAATAATGTTTGGATCAAAATGGATAAAGAAGATTTTATGTATAAATATAGACGTGTATACACACATCTATTTTCTTGTTCTTTCAACTGAGAGAGTCTAGAAGCAACAACACCTCAGTAGCAATGAATTCATCCAGCACCCTGATCTTGGTTTCTAATACTGCTACTAAACAAAAGGAACAGGCAAGGCCTCCCTAGAAAAATTGCTGAGCTTTTTGGGAGCCAAGATGACCAACGAGACACAGCAGGAGGAACATCTGCCATTGAGAGACTGGGACATCAGGAAGACTGACCCACTCCAAGCAGTTCTTTGGAGGGAAGACATTGAGAATGGGTGGAGGGAGGACACACATGCCAGGCTAAAGGGGAAAGAAACTGGGAACACCGCATGGGACTAACAAGCACCAGTACTTGTTTGTGGCCCCCAGTGACTCCTGGGGAAGGGGTGAGTAGAACAGGTAAGGAGTGACTCACTGTTGCCACAGACCTCTAGGATGCTGGCAGCAGGAGACCCCATGACCCCCATGGATACTTGAGCTCACAAGGAGAGCTGCTTAGAGAGGTGGCAAGGACAGGACTTCAGTCTGCATGGAGCCCAGAGAGTTTGGTGTAGGAATGTCTGTTGTGGAGCACAGCCTGGAATAACAAGTACCCAAGGCTCACCATCCTCCTCTAGAAGACTTTAGCCTTAGCATGAATCAGACCTGGACAGAGAGCAGAGCAGTCTTGCCCATGAGATAGGGCCAGTCCAATCAGAGTGCCTCCCAGTCTGCTGGCTTCTCCTAGGGCCCTAGCCTAGTTACGCCTGCTTGTAGCACAGCCTCAGATGGTCAAACAGGGTGTTCCCAGGGACCTTCATCATAGCTCTTTTGCCAGCAGACCGCACTTGACCACTGGAGAGCTGCAGTAGAGGGAACCCCACCAATGCACACCAGCCCACCCTCATCCTCCCACCACCTCAGCCTCCCCCACACCTGCTTGCTGGCATGTACTTGACCGCAGCCATACCCCATCACGTTGCTGGTGGATGGCTCAGGCTGACCTAGCGTACCTTCCCCCTCCAGTGTATATGTGCCTATGCGCTGCATTGTGCCACTGCTTGCTGCTGGCATGAGCACAACAAACCGTCTCCTCTCTCCCCACTGACACACAGGCACAAGACCACACCTCAATTGCAAGTGCCAATATGTGCATAGACTCTGGCAACCCCATCACCTCCCCTTCCCCACACAGCCACAGCTACCAGGGTGAATGCATGTAAGGATGCCAGTGGCCCCACCCGCCCTGCACCAGCACTGCCACTAGTGCAAACACACGCATGGAGGCTGGTAGCCTCGCACCCACCAGTGCCCTGACCCTGCTGCTGCTGCTGCTGCTGCTGGTACAAGTGCAAGCACAAACACCAGCCACCTCACTCCTGCCAATGCTCTGTCTCTGCTCATGTGAGCAAGTGCAGGAATGTCACAGCCC
This sequence comes from Gorilla gorilla gorilla, assembly GCF_029281585.2. Classification (NCBI taxonomy): domain Eukaryota; kingdom Metazoa; phylum Chordata; class Mammalia; order Primates; family Hominidae; genus Gorilla; species Gorilla gorilla. The sequence goes on from NC_073242.2 coordinate 92,851,296, forward strand.
CGCTACTAATGGTATCTGACCCAAGACAACACATGTGAACACTGACACACTGCTGCGACTGCTGGCATGTGCAAGCGAGCACAAATCCTGCTGCCACTGCCCCAACAAAGTGAGCCGTCAACATCGTTCGGAGTGTTGTGGCCAGCCAACTGGGAACACCTCAGCCCCTTCAGTGCACCAGGTTCCTAAATTCAAGGGGCCAGAGAACAAAACCAGGAGCTCAATACAAACCACCAGAGTTACAGCATGCAGCCTGGAAGTGCTGAGCTGAGTCTTATCCCTCTACAGTCTTCCAGAAATGAAGCCAGTCAACTGAACACACCTTGTACCACCATCAAACACCCAAGGGCATCAAAGAACATAAAAGCAAAAAACCCTATCCAAGTACAGCAGCTTTAAAGATTAAAGGAACATCAGCCCACACAGCGAGAAAGAACCATTGCAAGAACGCTGACAACTCAAAAAGCCAGAGTTTCTTCTCATCTCCAAATGATCACACTAGTTTCAAAACAATAGTTCTTAACCAGGCTCAAATGGCTGAAATGACACAAATAGAATTTAGAATATGGATAGGATTGAGAATCAGGAAAAAGTGAAAATCCAATCCAAGTAATCTAAGTAATCTAGTAAAATGATACAGGAGATGAAAGATGAAATGGCCATTTTAAGAAAGAGCCAAACTGATCTGATAGAGCTAAAAAACTCATTTCAATAATTTCATAACACAATCACAAGTATTAACTGCAGAATCAACCAAGCTGATAAAAGAATTTCAGAGCTCAAAAACGGATTTTCTGAAATAACTCAGTCAGACAGAAATAAAGAATAAAGCAAAATGAACAAAGCCTCTGAGAAAAATGAGATTATGTAAAGAGACCAAACCTATGACTCATTGGCATCCGAGAGAGAGAGTAAGAGAGAGCAAGCTACTTGAAAAATATATTTGAAGAGACTGTCCATGAAAATTTCCCCAACCTTGCTAGAGAGGCCAACATTCATATTCAGTAAATGGAGAGAATCCCCACCACATACTTATAGCACGCGACCATCCCCAAGATACATAGTCATCCGATTCTCCAGTGCGGACATGAAAAAACAAATATTAAAGGCGGTTAGAGAGAAGGGACAAGATCAGTTAAAACATATTCCCACCAGGCTCAACAGAAACCCTTTAAGCCAGAAGAGACTGAGGGTGTGTATTCAGGATTCTTAAAGAAAAGAAACTCCAACCAAGAATTTCATATCCAGACAAACTAAGCTATATAACCAAAGGGAAAAAATATGATACTTCAGACAAGCAAATACTTGTCTACCAAACCTGCCTTATAAAAGGTCCTGAAGGGAGTGCTAAATGTGGAAAGGAAAGACCTTTACCAGCCACCACAAAAACACACTTAAGTACATAGACCATTGACACTATAAAGCAACCACATAATAGTTGGCTAACTATCTATAAAAAAAAAAATTACTAATTCTAGGACTGGGGAACAGGAAATATACAAGTTGAGCCTATAGCATTTTGTAGTGACAAATGTAAAGAAATACTAAAAACAGGCCGGGCGCGGTGGCTCAAGCCTGTAATCCCAGCACTTTGGGAGGCCGAGGCGGGCGGATCACGAGGTCAGGAGATCGAGACCATCCTGGCTAACACGGTGAAACCCCGTCTCTACTAAAAATACAAAAAAATTAGCTGGGCGTGGCGGCGGGCACCTCTAGTCCCAGCTACTCGGGAGGCTGAGGCAGGAGAATGGCGTGAACCCGGGAGGCGGAGCTTGCAGTGAGCCGAGATCGCGCCATTGCACTCCAGCCTGGGCGACAGAGCGAGACTCCGTCTCAATAAAGAATAAAAAACAAAAACAAAAACAAAAACAAAAACAAAAAACAAAAAACACAAGGGGGGAGGTATAACAAAGTCACTTAAGATTCAAATGAAAAAGCATTCAGATGGCCAAAGCTGGAACAATTTAGGCAACAAAACAAATACAGTAGGATAGAATAATAGCTCAAAGTAGTAAAGCAATATTTATGAACCCATATATACAGATAAGTGATGAATAATAATTCATTATAAATAAATGAGGCAAAAAAGACAAATCTCACATGCAGAATATAGATAATTTATGTAGATAATCTGCCCTAAAGGGGATCGAGCATAATTCCCCCCTCAGGTTTGTGCTATACAGAGTGTCTTCTTTTACAAGAATACAGTACGGAAAGAGAGAGAAAGTAGTAACTTTAAAAAGGAGAAATCTGACAGACATTATCTCAGCCATGTGAGCAAGTTTAACATCAGTGGTGATAACAAAGGTTGTTAGTATGCATCATCAACATGATGTGATGAAATGACAACCTCTGTCGTCTTCCTCTCAATAACCCATAATCACAATCTCATCATAGCAAATGCATCAGACAAACCCAATTTAATGAACATTCCATAAAATAACCTGACCAGTACTCCCTAAAATTAAGATCATCAAAAACAAGGAAAGCCTGGTAAACTGTTACAGTGAAGATGAGCCTAAGGCGAGATGATTACTAAATGTAGTGTGATATCCTAGATGGAATTTTGGAACACATAAAGGACAACAGGGAAAAACTGAGAAAATTTAGATAAAGGGTGGGTTTTGTTTAATAACAATGTATCAGTATTGATTTATTAATCAATACTGTACTATGGGGAAGTACACCATAATAATTGAAGATCTCAATGATAGGGTAAACTGGATTTAGAGTTTTGGGAACTTCCTTTACTATCTTCATAATTTTTCCATACATCTAAAATTTTTCTAAAAAATAAAGTTTATTAGCATTTTTAAAAAAATGCAGTTACATGGGAGCCAGAGAAACAGGAAACAAAGTATAAATGTATATGTCCGTCTATCACTTATTCATTCTTTCAACAAACTTGTAAAGAATAGCGCTCATCTACAAGTTACTCACAGTCTAATGGAATAAAAAGTAAAAAGGCAGTAACAATTTTTTTCCAGTGCAAAGACTATACTTAGCCAAATTTAATCTGCATGTCTACTCTTGAAACCTTCCCATCTTTAAGAGTTCAGGTGGATCAAGAAAGCCAGAGTGATAGCAGCCACCATCCCATGTTATCCTGAAATAGTTTTTTCAATGCAGATTATGTAGAATGGTTAATAAAGTAGTTTTTTGATAAAAATTATAATGCCGACTATAAAATACTTTTATTATTCATGAGTGACTAAGTTAAGAGATATTTAAAATTTTTTTCCATTGATTTTACTACCGAGTCTATTTTCAAAATTAAAAATAAAAAGCCACAGGGCAGTGGCAAGGAAGGAGAAAAAATATAATCACTAGAGTGTAAATTATGTGGCTTGGTAAACTGTTAAATTTTAAAGAAAAATAAAGTAAATATTTTTGACTCTTATTTCAGGAAAATGTGTAATAAAATACTTGACTTGGAACATTTAAGCAGGAAAGCAGAATGAATAAAGGAAAGTAACACTTACTAATCTACTGTGTTCTAGGCCTTGTGGTAAATATTATCAGTAATGGTGTATTATTTATTTCTCATCTTAGTTCAGGTTGCCATATCAAACTACCATAGACTGGATGGCTTAAACAACAGACGTTTGTTTCTCAGTTGTAGGGTCTGGGAAGTTTGGAGTCTAAGATTAAGGTACTGGCTGATTTGATTCCTGGTGAGAATTCTCTTCCTGGCTTTCAGATGGCTGCCTTCTTCCTGTGTTCTCATATTGTGGAGAAAAAATAAAGATCTGGCCTCTCTCTTCTTCTTCTTATATGTCCACTAATGCCATCATCATTGCCTCATCTTCACGTAAATTTTTTCCCAAAAGCCCTTCTTCCAAATACCATGGAGTAGAGGGGACAGTAGGTTAAAGTGACACAAACATTCAGTCTATAACATCACCATAAGCTGAAAGAATAAATGTTAATCTTTCTTTATGTCTTCTTATTTTTCAGCTAATGAAGCTAAGGTTCAGCCAAGTTCAGTGAGTTGTGCAGGGTCTGCCAGCAACTTCAGGTCTAGCTCCAGGCTATTGGCCGAGTAGTGCTCAGCTACATAATTCACAGAGATAACTGTTGGTAGCAAACCTAAAAGCTCAGTGCCATAATACTGGGGAAATTTATTTCTCTTCTCTTTATTTCTCTTCTCTTTTAGGGTGCAATTCAAGTCAGCAAGGACCCCTACATCTTCTATCTGGTAAATCTGACATCACCAAGAGATTTAGCGTCCTCCAATAGCTTCCCTGCATTAGGTCAGCACAGTGGGAGAAAGATCATGAAGGATTATGGAATGTGTTGTTGCTGTTGTTGTTGTGCTGTTGTTTAAGAGCCATTTTTGCCTATATTCTACTGGCCAGAATTCAGTTACAACATCACAACTCACTGCAAGGAGAGCACAAAAATATAGTCTTGCTGCATGGCTAGGTAGAAAATGGAAAAGAACAGAAAGGGTGTAATAAACAGTCTCAGCCTCAGTAGTAGAAAAGTCTCTCTGGAGCTTTAGTTTCAGAAAGACAGTCCTCTGTTATGAAGGAAGCTGATTACAGCAACTCAAGCACAGGTTGGGGTTTATAGGCATGACATCACTTACATATGGGCAAAGAGGAGAAGGAAAGACTTTTATTGAAAAAAAAAAAAAGAGTATCTCACCAAAAGACAAATCCAAATGAGCCAAACCATATGTGAAAAAGGCAAGGGGTATGGAAAGTGTATAAGGACAGGAAATGAGCAGTACAGAAGTTCTGATTAATCAGTATGAGGAACACTTCAAATGAAGCCAAGAGGTAATTAAAACTTAGGAAGGAAACCATATAGACTGATGTGAAGCAATAAACTTCAAATTTTAGCAACACTTCTTGGGGTATAGTCAGTATTTCTGACAGTATTTCTGGGGTATTTCTGACAGTAATTCTTCTGATTGTAAAAAGTAGTATAAGCTTGAGCCAAGACTTCAGGAATGTATACCATTCCAGGAAAGTAGCTTTCCTGTTGGGAAGTTTTATGGCTAAGTATCAGCAAAATCCCATTAAATCAATTGCATGCAGGTGTTAGAATTTTCCATAACATGTAGGGGTTGCAGACAAAATCTTATCTCATCTAAAGAAAAGGCATCTGCACATGTTACCAGAGGTGAATTCCTATGGGTCAACCCAATTCTTGTCTCTCCTCGGCAACAACCTCAATTCTTGCCTCCTCGGAAGAAAGAATTTGACCAAGGGAACATAAGGCAGAGTGAGAGACTGAGCCAAGTTGTAGAGCAGGAGTGAAAGTTTATTAAAATGTTTTAGGGCAGGAATGAAAGGAAGTAAAGTACACTTGGAAGAGGGCCAAGTGTGTGACTTGAGAGACTGACACATGCAGTTTGACGTTTTACTTGGAGTTTTCTATGTTGGTATTCTTCCGGAGTCTGCCTCTCTCCTCCCCTGAATCTTCCTTTGGGGTTAGCTGTCTGCATGCACAGTGGCTTTCCAGCACTTGAGAGGGGCCACATGTGCAGTGTGTTTCCTAGAGTTGTATGCATGCTCACTTAAGGCATTCTTCCCTTACCAGCCAAATGTTCCCAGAAGGTCGTATACCAGTTAAACTCCACCATTTTTCCTCTTAATGCACATGCTTGAGTCCACTCACCTAATTCCTGAGATTTTATTAGGAAGCTGCTGATGCCCCGTTTCCGTTTTTTTCTAGCTATTGGGAGACTGCTTTTCCCTGATGCTGTTTGCGACCAGTTATTATTTTAGACAGACAGTATAACAACTGCCTATCACCTGATGGTTGCCTGACATTCCTGATTGGGGGGCTGAGGCTTCGGCCTTCCTCATGTCCAACTAGCTATCCACTGTAACACACATAGTTCTTAAGATAGCCAGACAAGGATACTAGGTAGATAGATGACAAAATTTGAAATCCTATTGTATTTTCTCATTCTCATCTTGTCAAACCCTGATTTTTACTTCCTACAGTTATATATAAATTGAGTCTTTAAAACCCCAATATCTTCTACACTGATACATCTTACATCTGGCTTCCAGTCATTTCTCATACCATAATGGCAATTCTAACCTGTTCTTTTAACTATTCCATCTTCACACCTTGTGTTTACTAGCTTGTTTTTTTGCTCCTGCATTCAATTCTTCCCAAAATGCAGGGCTTTCTTATTATGTACACGGAAATACCTATTTCATGATTGCTAGAGTTTGAACATTTGACCCTCCAAACCTCATGTTGAAATTTGATTCTCAGTGTTGCAGGTGGGCCTTAATGAGAGGTGGTTGGGTCAAGGGGGTGGATCCCTCATGAATTTCTTAGTGTCAACCCCATAGCTTCCTCATAGTTTCTGTGAGAGCTGGTTGTTTAAAGGAGCCTAGCGCTTCCCTCCTCTCTCTGTTTCTTGTTTCCTGTCTTGCCATGTGATCTCTGCACATGCCATTTCCCCTTTCCTTTCCACCGTGCGTGGAAGCACCTTGAGGCCCTCACCAGCTACCAGCACCATGCTTCCTGCAGAACTATGAGCCAAATAAACCTCTTTTCTTTATAAATTACCCACCCTCAGGCCTTCCTTTATAGCGACACAAACGGACTAAGAAACACGCTATTATATAATTTGCCATACAAATTTCTGCCTAAGTAATTATTACTTTGATAGTATTATCTAATCACTGGAATGACATTTTGTGTTTGATAAACAACCCCCAAATAATTAAAGGTCATAGCAAGACTATTTTATACATTATTACTTGAAAAATCAAGATAATACTTCATATTTTCTAGAGGACTTTTTTTTCAAAATCAGGCTAATTCCATTAAAAAATAAGTTGGTTAGAAATTTCCAATCCGACATTTTACATGCTCAGATAAATAAAATAGTTTATTTCTGAAGATTCGATTAAAATCATTATTCCATTTCATTTTTGAAAATATATAAATTTTCCATCGTTTCATCAAATATTTAGGTATGGCACATTAAGTAGCTAATGTGACCATATTTCTTCTCCATAGAGAAGTTGGAAGATAGAATGATTCAGTTGAAAAATATCCATACACTGCTGAATTTCAGTAACAACTCTAATAACTAGCATCCTTATAACTATACAAATAGTAATTAATCTTTGCTAAATTCAATACTATCTTGAATAAAATAAAAATTTGGGTGACTGTGTAAAGCTAATATTTTTTAAATAATGATTCTATCTTCAGGTAAGGAGCTGGTTTCGTGTTTCATTTTGGGACTTGGTAGCAGAAGGTGAAAGTTTATTGCAGGTGGCTATAACTTCTCCTTATACTCAGAGATCATCTTGCCTATATATAAATTTACTTTTTTTCTAACTTTTTATATTCATATAGTTTTATCTATCATTTTTTTACTCCTTTAGTTTTTAAAAAAAAAAAAAAACTCTATGCAAATTTACTATACTTTAACAAAAACCACATTCTCATGCTGCCTTACTATGTTTTTTTTTTTTTTACTAAAAACACATCTTACTTTCCTTATATATTTTGCATGAAGAATTTTATATCTTATATGTAGTTGTTTTAATTACATACATTTGTTATAATGTTAACTTATATTTAGTGAAAGAACTAGGAAGTAAGCAATTTTAATTATGAATCAGATGCAGAGTCTGGGACAAAGGGCAGAGCTGCAGATAAGGGCTGACCCTTCCCAGCATAGCCAGGAGGCAGAGTTGGGCCCAGGAGAGCTCCACATGTTACTAGGCCTTGTCATGGCCATTTGTTTTATAGCCTAGAATCTAATGGCTCTAATACAGACAAGTTAAACAATTATCAAAAATATCACAGAACATTTTTTCATGTGTTTTTTGGCTGCATAAATGTCTTCTTTTGAGAAGTGTCTGTTCATATCCTTCGCCCACTTTTTGATGGGGTTGTTTGTTTTTTTCTTGTAAATTTGTTTGAGTTCATTGTAGATTCTGGATATTAGCCCTTTGTCAGATGAGTAGGTTGCGAAAATTTTCTCCCATGTTGTAGGTTGCCTGTTCACTCTGATGGTAGTTTCTAAAACTTAAAGTATAATAAAAAAAAAAATAAATAAATAAAAAAAAAAAAAAAAAAAAAAAAAAAAAAAAAAAAATATCACAGAAGTAGTTTATAACATTAAACCATCCAGCAGACAAAATCTGACCTCCCTAATTCAGACCAAATGTCTAAATTAAATTTTGAAGTCTTTTATAATTTATCTTACCAATAATTTTAAAACTGTCTCATTAACCAAAGATTACTAAAATTCCATGAACTAAAAGGCATTTGAGCTAGCTTTTATATTTTTGATAAAATATTTGATTTGAGTGCTTCCTTTTATTTTTAAGCCAATTAATTAAAGCTCATATCTTTTGGTAGTGCAACACCACATACATGAGACACATATAAATATATAGACATAGAGGCAAATAGAAGCAGATCTTACAGATTATAAGATTCTTCATTTGCCAGTTTTTAGTTTCTGTCCTACACTTTAGACTCCCTATCTCTTGATTTTCTGTTTTCCGTCCCAAATAATTGCTCCCTAGGCAAGCCTGAATTTGAATTTCTAAAGGGACAACTCGTAAGTGATGCAAGGTAGAAAATTTATGTCTCAAAGCACAGAATCAAAATATTAGGCCTAAATATTGTACCGCCATTTGCTCAAACCCAGGAGAAACAGTGGTATAAGTAAAAGTTCAGTTGAGATGTCCAGGAAAAGTACCTTAAACAAAGGTATTACTTACAAATTTAAAACAATGCTATGAGTTTCTAACATACACAGGCAGACACCCTTCCAAGTGGAAACCTTTATAAAGATGTAAATTTTTTGTACAAAAGTGTTTGAGGGGAGTCAGCTAAATGATAGAAATTTATATTTTGGTGCTCAAACTTAGCTTGTTTCTTAATTAGAATACCAGCTTCTTGGTGGAGCCCTGTGGTGAATATGGGAAGGAAACATGTAGATTTTAGGGCCTAATATTTAAATACATGAGAAGAAAGCACAGCTGGAAGGCAGAACACAGATCCCCCAAAAATCAAGGGTCCTATTTTTACATCAAATCTTGGGTTCCTCCAAAGAGGAAAATGCTACAGGATAAAATGCTTTCACAGTGTACCTGACTGTAAGGACATACCCCTGAGGCTAGCTGCAATGCAATGCAATGCAAAAGAAACTAAAGATAGCAGAAAGGAGGAATAAGGTGGATTAAAAATCAATAGAACAATTTTAAGAAAGGAAGTAAACAGACGTGCCAAGTACGTAATTGTTTAAAAATGTTTTAGCCGCCGGGTGTGGTGGCTCACATCTGTAATCCCAGCACTTTGGGAGGCCCAGGCAGGCGGATGATGAGGTCAAGAGATCAAGACCATCCTGGCTAACAAGGTGAAACCCCATCTCTGCTAAAAATACAAAAAATTAGCCAGGCATGGTGGCGAGCGCCTGTAGTCCTAGATACTCGGGAGGCTGAGGCAGGAGAATGGCATGAACCCGGGAGGTGGAGCTTGCAGTGAGCCGAGATCACGCCTCTGCACTCCAGCCTGGGTGACAGAGCAAGACTCTGTCTCAAAAAAAAAAAAAAAAAAATTACCCGAAACAGAATCCCAAAAGAGAAGAAGCATGAAGACTATATATATATATATATATATATATTTCTTCTGCAATGTTTTCTCTGAAAGATTTTGAAGAATGGGGGAAAATTAGAAAAAAAAAATAGAATCTTGGGACATGAAACTCACTATGCCAAAGGGAAAGTTAAGCTTGGGAACTGAGTCATCAAAGCTGTCTTCTTTTTTTTCCCAGACAGCTGTAATTTTACAACCACATGTCATAGCCTCATCTCCTTTACTTCTTCTTTACTTTTTCTTTTCATATGTTTACTTTATCTTATATAAAATGTAGATATACTAAGTGTGAGACAGTGCATAATTGATTTTTTTCTCTACTCTCTCTTTTCACATGTAAAATGTAGATTTACATATACTAATTAGAGCTTCATGAGCATGTAACCATTTAACTCACTGTCTACCCTCCCTATCTTTTTTTCCCCTCCTGCTTGCTCTTTCCCATTTAAATACTGAAGTTCACAAAAACCCCTTTGGAAAAAGCATAGATCACAAGTGTTACCGTAATTTGTGTGTTTTTCTTTCCAGGTGCATCTTCAATGTTAGCTAAATACACCTCTAACGTATTGAAGGAAAAAAATCAAACCAGACGGAGAGGACTGGAATATATAACTAGCTCTTCAGTGCAAAGACACAGACCTACATCATGAGAAACAACAGCCCACTAGGAACCATAACCTCCCCCACCCAAAAAAAAAAGTCATTGACCATAGCAAGATAGCAATATGTGAGTTCTCTGACCAAGAATTTAAAATAGAAGTTTTAAGAATACGCAGTGCATAGTAATTCACAAATTTATGAAAGTAATTTAACAAATAAATTGAAATAATTTTTAAAAATCAAATAGACATCTTAGAAATCAAAAATGAATTTGCTAAACTGAAAAACTCGTTGGAGGCTCTGAACAGAAGAATGGAATAAGCAAAGGAAAGAATCAGTGCGCTTAAACACAGGCTATTTGATATTACACTGTTAGAGAAAAAAAAAAAGAAAGAGAAGAAATGATAATCTCCTGCAAGACACAGAAAATTATCTCAAAAAAATCTAAGAACTACTGGTGTTCTACCGGGAGTTGAACAAGAGCAAGAGGTGGAAAAGTTACTCAAAGAAATAATAACAAAAAATTCCCAAACCTGAGAAAGATATAAATATACAGTTACAGGAAAATCAGAGAATGCCAAACATATTTGATGCAAATAAGACTACTCCAAGATAAATAATAATCAAACTCTCAAAGGTCAAAGACAAATTAGGATCCTAAAAGCACAAAAGAATAGTTGCAAATAACATATAAAGGAGCTTTAATTCCTCTGCCAACAGACTTCTCAATGAAAATCCTACAGGCCAGGAGGGAGTAAAACATTTTTAAAGTGCTGAAAGAAAAAACTGCCATCTGAGAATAGAACAAAGCTATCCTTCAGATATGAAGGAGATATAAAGTCTTTTCTAGACAAACAAAAACAGTGACAATTCACCACCACCTGACCCATCTTATAAAAATATCTTTAAAAAGTCTTCAATATGAAATTTAAAAAAAATAAACAATAGTATGCAAAAAATGAAGCACATGAAGGTATAAAACTCACTGGTAATATTAAGTACAAAAGCAACCCCAGAATACTGTATTACCGTAATTGTGGTGTGCAATCCAATTATAACACTAATTTAAAGCCTAAAAGACAAATCTGTTAAAAACAATGGTAGCTACCGCAACCTTTTAAAAGATAGGCAATATTAAAAAATGTAAATAGAGACAACCAAAAGTCAAAATGTTTGGTATGGAATTAAAATTGAGATTTTTGGTTTGAGTTTGCTCTTTGTTTTTATACATATTTCATGATCTAAGTTGTCAACTCTTTAAAATAACTTACTATGCCTATTAGCTGGTTTTTGTAAGCCTCATGGAAACCACAATGCAAAAATGTATAATAGGTACACTAAAAACAAAATTCAACAAGTTAAAATGTAGCAGGACGAGCTGCAGACAAAACCCCTCAGACAGGGAATTGTAGAAGGAAGGGCTTTATTCAGCTGGGAGCATCGGCAGACTCACGTCTCCAAAAACCGAGCTCCTTGAGTGAGCAATTCCTGTTTCTCTTAAGGGCTTACAACTCTAAGGCGGTCCACGTGAGAGGGTCATGATCGATTGACCAAGCAGAGGGTATGTGACTGGGGGCTGCATGCACCAGTAATTAGAATGGAGCAGAACAGGACAGGGATTTTCACAATGCTTTTCTATACAATGTCTGTAATCTATAGATAACATAACTGATTAGGTCAGGGGTCAATCTTTAACTACCAGGCCCAGGGTGTGGTGCCGGGATGTCTGCCTGTGGATTTCATTTCTGTCTTTTAGTTTTTATGTCTTCTTTCTTCGGAGGCAGGAATTGGGCATAAGACAATATGAGGGGTGGTCTCCTCCCTTAAAAACATATTATCAGATATAATCACTTAACTGCAAAGAATGGCATTAAGAAAGGAAGAAAGGAAGAGTTACAAAATAAAGCAGGCAAGCAACAAAGTTGCAGTAGTAAGTCCTTAGTTATCAATAATACCAATGAATGTAAATAAATTCAATTCTCCAATTAAAAAATACAGACTAGCTGACTGAATTAAGAAATGAGATCCAACTATATGCTGCCTACAAGAAACTCACCTTACCTGTAAAGACTGATATAGACTGAAAGTGAAGGGATGGAAAAAAAGCATTCCATGCAAGTGCAAACCAAAAAAGAGCAAGTAGCTTTACTTATACAGATAAAATAGACTGCTCATCCAAGACTATAAAAAGACCAAGAAGGTCACTATGTGATGATAAAGGGGTTAGTTCTGCAAGAGGATTGAATACTTGTGAATATCTACACACACAAGTATATGAAGCAAACATTACCAGATTGACAGGGAGAGATAGACTGAAATATAATAGTAGTAGGGAATTTCAACACCCATTCTAATTAATGAACAGATTGCCTAAACAAAAGTCTGCAAAGAAATATCAGGGTCAAACGACACACTAGGCCAAATAGACCTAAATGACCTTTATAGAAAATTTCACCCATCTGCGACAGAATACACATTTTTTCATCAGTACGTGGGACATTATCCACAATAGAACATATTTTAGGCCACAAAATATGTCTCGATACATTAAAAAAGTAGAAATTATATCAAGAATGTTTTCTGATCACAATGGAATAAAACTAGAAATCAATAACAAGAGGAACTGTGGAAAATATACAAACACATGGAAATTAAACAACATGCCCTTGAATGACAAATAGGTCAAGAAGGAAATTTAAAAGTAAATTTATTTTCTGAAACAAATAAAAATGAAACGTTCCAAAATCTATGGAATACAACAAAAACAGTACTAACAGAGAAGTTTATAACAATAAACACATGTAAAAAAAAGTTGGAAGACTCCATATAACCAATGTAATGATGGACCTCGAAGAACTAAAAACACAAGAACAAACCAAACCCAAAATTAGTATAAGAAAAACAAATGTTAAGGATCAGAACAAAAGTAAATGAAGTTGAGATTAAAGAAAAACACAGAAAATCAACAAAATAAAACGTTGTTTTTTGAAAAAGTAAAGAAAATCCACAAACCATTAGCTAGCCTAACTAAGAAAAAGGGAAAACTCAAATAAATACAATCAGAAACAAAATAGGACATAGCAACTGTGACCACAGAAATACAAAGAATCATTAGAGATTATTATGAACATCTGTATGCCAACAAAGTGTTAAACCTAAAAGAAATGCACAAATTTCTGGACACATACAACTTACCAAGTTTATAACATAAACAAATAGGAAACCTGAAAAACTAATAAGAAGTAATAAGATCAAAGCCAAAATATAACATAAACAAATAAGAAACCTGAAAAACCAACAACAAGTAATAAGATCAAAGCCACAAATCCTATCAAAGAAAAGCCCAAGACCTGATGACTTCACTGCCAAATCTTATCTCACAAATATTTGAAGAAAAACTAACACCAATTCTATGCAAACTCTTCAAAAAAAATTAAGAGGAGTAAATACTTCCAACCTCATTCTACATGGCCAGCATTACTCTGACACCAAAATGAGACAATAATACAACAGAAAAAGAAAACTACAGGCCCATATCACAGATGAACATAGATTCGACAATAATCAACAAAATACTGGTAAACTGAATTCATCAAATGTTACAAAGATCATTCAACATGATCAAGTGGGATTCATCCCAAGGTTGCAAGGATGGTTAAACATATGCAAACAAGTAAGTATGATATGTCACATTAACAGAATCAAGAGCAAAAACTATGTGATCATTTTAAGATTCTAAACAAATCATTCAATAAAATTAAACATCCCTTTATGAAAAAAACCTTCATCAAACTGGGCAGAGAAAAATCATACCTCAAATTCACAAAGGCCATATATGACCAATTCACAGCCAATATCATACCAAATGGGGAAAATTCAAAAGCCTTCACTCTAATACCTGCAACAAGACAAGGATGCCCATTTTCACCACTTTTGTTAAACATAATACTGGAAGTCCTGGCCAGAACAATTAGGCAAGAGAAAGAAATAAAAGACATCCAAATTGGAAAGGAAGAAGTCAAAGTAGCCTTGTTCACAGACAATATGATTTTATATTTAGAAAAATCTAAAGACTCCACCAAAAAACTGCTAGAACTAATAAATTCAGTAAAGTTGCAGGATAAAAAATCAATATACAAAAATTAGTAGCATTTATATATGTCAACAGCAAACAATTTGAAAAAGAAATCAAGAAAGCAATCACATTTATAGTAGCTACAAAAATATAAAGTACCTAGGAATTAATTTAACCAAAGAAGTGAAAGATGTTTACAAGTGAAACTATAAAACACTAATGAAATAAATTTAAGAAGACATAAAAAATGGAAAGATATTTCAAGCTCGTGGTTTGGAAGAACTAATATTGTTAAAATGACAGTTATACCCAAAGCAATTTATATATTCACTGCAATTTCTATCAAAATGCCAACTAATTCTTCATAGAAATGGAAAAAAATCCTAAAATTTACATCGATCCATAAAAACTCCATATAGCCAAAGCCTTCCTGAGCAAAAAGAATAACACTGGAGGCATCACACTATCTGACTTCAAAATATACTACAGATGTATAGTAATCACATCAGCATGGCATAAAAACACTCATACACCAATGAAACAGAATACAGATTTCAGATATAAATCTACACATTTACAGCCTACTTATTTTATTTTATTTTATTTTATTTTATTTTATTTTATTTTATTTTATTTTACACAAAAGCACCAGGAGCATGCAATGGGAATGAGACAAACTTTTCTACAAATGGTGCTGGGTAAACTGGATAACCATACACAGAAAATGGAACTAGACATATATTTCTCACCACATATGAAAATCAAGTAAAAAAGAGTTTAAAACTTAAATCTAAGACTTGAAACTACAAAGCTTCTAGAAGCTCTTCAGGTCAGGGTAAAGATTTTTTTGTGTAATATCTCAAAAGCACAGGTAACAAAACAAAAATAGACAAATGGAATTACACAAAGTTAAAAAGCTTCTGCACAGCAAAGGAAATAACAAAATGAAGACACAACTCAGAAAGGGAGAAAATATTTGCAAACTATCTATCTGACAAGGGATTAATAACCAGGATTTATGGATCTCAAACAAGTCAATAGCAAAAAAAAAAAATTCATTTTTAAAAAGGGCAAAAGATCTAAACAAACATTTCTCAAAAAAAGACATACAGGCAAGGTGGGGTGGCTCATCCTTATAATTCCAGCAGCTGGGGAGGCTGAGGCGAGAGAATGGGGAGGCTTGAGCCTAGGAGTTCAAGACCAGCCTGGGTAACATAATGAGACCCCCATCTCTACCAAAATAAAAATAAAAATAAAAATTAACCAATTTTTTGTGACATGTGCCAATAGTCCTAGCTATACAAGAGGCTTAGGCAAGAGGACTGCTTGAGTCCAAGTATTTGAGATTGCAGTGAGCTATAATCATGCCAGTGTACTCCAGCTTGGGTGACAGAGCAAGACCCTGTGTCAAAAAAAAAAAAAAAAAAAAAAAAGGCATACAAATGGCCAACAGGTATATGCAAAAAAAGTTCAACATCACTAATAATCAATGAAATGCAAATTAAAACCACAATAAGATATCCTCTCACTCCAGTTTGTGGGAAAGACAGTTTCCAGGGTGCCACATGAGTTGGTCTCCCCTGTGTGAGACACCCATGGGGAACCATGGGCGGCTTCCGGGGAGAAAAGTCTCCTTATTGCCTTCCTGTCTTTATGCCCCCACAGCATAACCGCTCAGCGGAATTCCACAGGTTGCTCGGCGAGATAACACTCCCCCTCCTGAAACCCTCACCCACCCGTTCCACTCCCAATAAGTTAAAGATCTTAAGTAGTTTAGACACACGCCTTTGCTCAAGGAAATTCACAGAAACCGCCACTGCTATACATCTTATTGAATGACTCACGATTTCTCCTTAACCAATTAATCCTTTTCCTCATCCCTTCCTACCCCTCCCGTCTGCCCTAAGAACAAAGAGCTTGTATATCAATAAATTAGGCGGAGCTGAAGAGCTCTGGGCTGTAAGCAAGCTTCAGAGGCTCAGGTCCCCTGGACCCGCCTTTTAAACTCTTATTCTGTCTCTTTCTAACTCCTTTGTCCCTGCTGGACTGGGGTACCCGCCTGGTCTGTGGCGCTAGTTTCCCCAACACAGTTAAAATGTCTTTTATCAAAAAAAGATAAGGAATAACACACGCCAGTGAGGATGTGTAGAAAGAGGAACCCTTGTACATTGTTGGTGGGAATGTAAATTCATATAGTCATTATGGAAAATTGTACAGAGTTTCTCAAAAAACTAAAAATAGAACTACCATATAATCCAACAACTCCATTAATGGGTATATATCGAAGAGAAACAAAATCAATATGTCAAAGATACAGCTATACTCCCACGTCTACTGCAGCGCTATTCATAATAGCCTAATATGGAATCAACCTAAGTGTCCATCAGTGGATGGATGAAAGAAATATGGTAGAAATACACAATGGAATATTACTCAGGTGTAAAAAAATAATGAAATCCTGTCATTTGCAACAACATGGTCCACCCATGGAGGTCATTGTGTTAAATGAAGTAAGCGAGGCACACAGAAAGACAAATATCGCACGTTCTCACTCATGTTCTCCCTGATGTGGGAGCTTCAAAAAGTGAATTTCATGAAGGTAGAGAGTAGATTGATGGTTGCCAGAGGCCAGGAAGGGTTGAGAGAAGGGAGGGATAGAGATGTTGGTTAATGGGTATAACTATTCATTTAGATGGAAGAAATATGACCTGGTATTTGATAGATCACTAGAGTGACTATAGTTAACGGTAATTTATTGCACATTTATAAATAGCTAGAAGGGGCCAGGCGCAGTGGCTCATGCCTGTAATCCCAGCACTTTGGGAGGCCAAGGCGGGTGGATCACCTGAGGTTGGGAGTTCAAGACCAGTCAGACCAACATGGAGAAACCCCGTCTCTACTAAAAATACAAAATTATCCAGGCATGGTGGCACATGCCTGTAATACCAGCTACTCGGGAGGCTGAGGGAGGAGAATCGTTTGAACCGGGGAGGCGGAGGTTGCGGTGAGCCGAGATCTTGCCATTGCACTCCAGCCTGGGCAACAAGAGTGAAATTCCATCTCAAAAAAAAAAAAAAGAAAGAAAAGGAAAAAGAAAAATAGCTAGAACAGAATAATTCAAATGTTCCCAGCAAAAATAAAAATAAATAATAAATATTTAGGGTGATGAATATCCCAATTACCCAGATTTGATTGCATGAACATATCAAATTATCACATACATTCCAAAAATATGTACATTTCATATGCATTAATAAAAAATATTTTTTAAGAAAAAATCTATAAGTATGAACCAATTATTTGATAGAATGGAACTTACATTATTGAAAGTGGCTAACATGTGAATGGGGAGAAATTAGGTGTTTCCTTTTCTTCAGAAAAGGGGGTTCTAAAACAATCACAATAGCCCAAGTCATGCACTGATCATTTTCTGAGAATCATGTTTGCATACATTTTCTACAAAACTATATGACCTTTTATTGTAGGCATTTTTAATTGCATTTAGGAAAGGAGAAAACTATGACTCAAAAGGTAATGTAAGTAATTTGGTCAAGGCTCCAAAGCTAAAAATTATCAGGGATAAGAGTGCAAGCCTACTTACTAAAAAGTTCCTGCTAGCCCAGGAGTGGTGGCTCACGCCTGTAATCCCAGCACTTTGGGAGGCTGAGGGTGGGTGGATTATTTGAGTTCAGGAGTTCAAGACCAGCCTGGCCAATATGGTGAAACCCTGTCTCTAACAAAAATACAAAAATCAGCCAGGCATGGTGGTGTGTGCCTGTAGTCCTAACTACTCGGGAGGCTGGGAGAGGAGAATTGCTTGAACCCGGGAAGCGGAGGTTGCAGTGAGCTGAGATCACACCACTGCACTGCAGCCTGGGTGACAGAGTGAGACCCGTCTCAAAAAAAAAAAAAAAAAGTTTCTGGTACTTACACTGATTATTCAGTTTTCGTCACCAAAGTCAAAACCACGGAGCCACAGCTATTTTGCAATCTCGATATTTTTCTGTAGAATATGTTCTATTTAAATAATTTGTATAACAATAGCACTGAAGTTCTTGTTTTCTGCATTGCTGATAAAAGCCATGTACTTTTTTTTTTTCTTAAAAAATAGCCTCTAGGAACAAGCAACAAGACACAAACAAATGTAACAAAGATAAGTAAAAAAAGTTTTTTGGGAAAATAACTTCCAGAGTTATAAAGTGCTTCTAGAAACCCAACTTAAATGTTAGTTCTGGTTCAGATGTGGCAGAATAATTGTGTCCCCAATATTCTATTTTCATAAATGGTTTATGTTAAGAATAGCTGGACTTGAAAAGAGGCACCTGACTCTTTTAAGAAGATGCCAACACATCTTACAATGCACAGGAGGTGCTAAATAGACCCTATTTGGCATTATTATTTGCTAAATAATCACCAGAGAAAAAGTCACTGTGGAAGATAAGATAATATTATAGAGCAATGTATTAGGAAAATACATAAGCTTATATTGAATTGGTCTCTTGGTCTTGAGTCCAGCTTTAAGAGCAAGAAAATATGTGAAGCTTATTCATACCAATGGTTACTTACAGGATTTGAAGTATTTTGTCATCTTCATTCATTCTATAAAATGTATTGATTACCTACTAGGTATCCAACACTGTTTGGGCCACTGAGGATTTAACAGCACACAAAACCACAGCAACAAAAACACAAATGTGCTGTAGTTGCATTAGAAGGGATACTGCACATCAGGATAGAGATGAGATGCTGCTCTCAGGGGGACAATAGCATCAATGTCAGCTAGTTTAGCAAGGCTTAGGTGAGCATAGTATGCTTAGGTGAGCTGCTCAATATGAAGTATGCTTAGGTGAGTATGCTAAGCATGTAAGTATGCTTAGGTGAGCTGCTCAATATGAAAGTGGGGCATGCATTCATGTACATGGGCTCATGTTGTGTTTAAACTTCACATAATGCAATTGTTTCAATAAAGAGTGGTATAATCATTAGAGATATATTTACTATAACTTGATAGTTTTGCTTTATTGAGTATTACTTCTTTAATTCATTTAGTAATTTGTTTAGATTGTAAGCCTTTTATTTTTGAAACTTCCTAAGTTACAGAGTTTACGAAGCAGTAGTTAAGCATTTATCTTTGTATTATTAATGACATTTTTGACTTATTTTGACCAATTCCTGAGCCACAGGATTATTGAAGAGCTTAACGTTTAATTTTATGTGTCAACTTCATTGGGTTAAGGGATACCCATGTAGCTGGTAAGGCATTACTCAGTAGACTGAGTAAGGAAGATCCATCATTACCCAATGTGAGGAGGAATCATCTAATCTGTTGAGGGCCCAAATACAACAAAAGGGCAGAGGAAAGGTGAATCTGCTCTTTTCTGGAGCTCCTGCCTTTGGCCATTAGAACTCCAGTTTCTTTGGCCTTTGGACTCTGGAACGAATACATGTGGTCCTCCAGTTTCTCAGGCTTTCAGCTTTAGACTGAGAGTACACCATCACCTGCCCTGGTTTCCAGACCTTTTGACTCAAACTGAATTACACCACAGGCTTACCTTGTTCTCCAGCTTGCAGAGGGCATATTGTGGGACTCCTCAGCCTCCACAATTACTAGAGCAATTCTCATAATTATCTATCTATCTATCTATCTATCTATCTATCTATCTATCTATCTATCTATCTATCTCTATCTATCTACCTTATTCTGTTTCTCTGAAGAACCCTAATGCAGTCCCACACATCTAAAAATCTACCACTTATTAATTCCTGGCAAAGAAAAAACATAAACATGTGTAGTTAACATCTTGGAAGGCAGAATTGAAAAGACTATTTTATCAACAAAAATTTAAAGAAAACACTATAAATAGGTATTATTTCTCCTTCGATAGCTCTTCGCATTTTGAAAACCAGCCTATTAAGATTTTCATGAAATACTTTTAGTTTGTGCCAAGCAGTGTGGTTGGTGCTTAGTGTATATCAGAGTGTGGGGAGCAAACAAACAAATCAACAAAAATAAAACAGGCTTTCACTTTTGGCTTTTATGCTATTAATTTGTCTCTACTGTATGAGAAACTGAGCAATTTCTAATAATCAGAAACAGTATACCCGTTTTTGATCTCCTGTTTATAATTATCACGCTTTATTGGGAATTCTCAGGAAGGGTCCCCAGGAAGAGCTATCAATTACTACTTTTGTATTCTATTCTTGGAGAGCAATTCTGAGTGGGCTTTTCAAAGCTCCCTTGATCTAATTCATTTGTGGTTGTGAAGTTTGTAATGTTAAACTCCATATATGTCGTTATCCATTTATACTCCCTTTCTTAGAAGTCTAGTAAACCATATTTATATGAAGGATTAAATCAACACTATACAATGGTGCTATTTAAATTGCAAGTGCACTTAGTGCTTTCCAAATGGATTCAGCAGCAATCAATATTACAGTCCAATTTCAACTCTTTTATTGTTCGCATACAAAAATAACTACAATAGCAATTTGAATATATATGGATTATTTCTCCTAGGTTTCTCCATGCCTTGGAAAAACAGAGAAAAATAAAGTGCCTATTTTTGTACAATTTTAAATCTAGATGGAATCTAAATATCTAGGACAACATGCTCTTTCCCCATAATACTTCTATTTATTTATTTTTTAAAAGTTTATAAAATGAACTTTTAGATAAAGTGTTACATAAGTTTATTAAATGAGACTATGAAAGTTTATGCAAATCTACCAAATCCAAGCAGTCTAGAATCACATATCTGGGTAGCAGCCTGAAAATGTTGGGTATTTGAATTTGTGGCCAATCAAAATCTACAGAGACAAATCCCCAGTGGACAAAGCAATATAAAACCTTTATTAATAATTCTTTCTTGTCAAATACATCAAATAAGACCAATGCTGTGGTTAATCAGTTAATGATTAATTTATAATTATGATTAATTTATGAAGATTAATTATAATTATTCAGTAAGTGCTTAAAATAAGTTTAAGAAACCCTCTATTTGACTTAAATATAGGTAAATAGTGAAAATGAGTACATAGTGAATGTGTATATACATTCTATATTGAATTAGTGAGCCCTCCATTAATTTAGTGACTTAACAAATCTATAGATTCCATGTACTCAATTTAGTTTACTGAAAGTGAAATCTTTATTTATGATCTGTGGTTTGAAAATAAAGGAGAAGTGATCAACACATGTTTTTTGTCCTGTGTTTTACTGCTCTTATCTAATGGGTAATTCCAGAAATGGGGAGCCCACGTTGCTCATATGAGCTCCTATGTCAAACCCAACAAATATGGCTCAGAAACCTGATTATAAAGCATGTTAATGAAGCCAAATGATGTTCCAAGATGTTTTTAATTACAGTATAATTATGCCATTTTGTATATGTATGGTATTTTATAAGACATTCATATTCTAGGTTCTTCAGACAGTTTTTTTTTTATTTTTATTCCCCCCTCAACTTCATTTTTAAATTATTTTTAGTCCAGACCTTTCATATTCCCCTTCATCCTTCATCACTTACCCTGCTGTTACAAATTAGGATGAGAATCTAGTGATAGGAATAAAAACCAAGTGTAGATCCCCATTTGTCATAGCAACATTAACGTTTTTATCCCAGAAAATCTTTAACCAATATAAGCACCAAGGAGGTAGAAACGAGGAGAGGGGAAGCTAAAGAACTTTCTATATCTGTACTATCCACAGAGATTCACAGAAGCTAAAGAACTTTTTATATCTGTACTATCCACAGAGATTCACTTCCTCTATGACTGTAGTGTAGAACTCTAGGATGCCAGATACGTTTTGTCTAATGAAATCGACTTGAAACAATCTGTGGTGGTTGCATGTAGTGTTGGCTTGAGAAAGGCTCTAAAGACTCAAGAGTTTTCAGGAGTACAGTACCATGCATAATTAATAATATTTGCCCCATTTTGCCAGGCATTTGATAATCCTCACTATTAGTTCCCAGACTATATCTTTATGCTCTTGAGTTATGCTACCGAGTTATAATTCCTCTAAAACTTGCAGTGCTACCTCTTCCTTCATACCTTTCTGGATATCATTTCCCCATTGTTCTGGAAAGTCTTGAGAGATACATTGGTTCGCATTTCTTGTCATATAAGGTTTTCTATTCCAGTCAAGTTAATTGCAGTGCCCTGACCCACACCATGAGTGCTGAGTGGTCACATAACCCAGGTGAGGACAATCAAGGCTTCTCACTGAAAATGGGCGCAGTGGCTCATGCCTGTAATCCCAGCCCTTTGGGAGGCCAAGGAGGGCAGATCACCTGAGGTCAGGAATTCAAGACCAGCCTGGCCAACATGGTGAAACCCCGTCTCTACTAAAAATACAAAATTAGCTGGGCGTGGTGGCAGGCACCTCTAATCTCAACTACTCAGGAGGCTGAGGAGGGAGAATCACTTGAACCTGGGAGGCGGAGGTTGCATTGAGCCAAGATCATGTCATTGCACTCCAGACTTGGCAAAAAGAGTAAAACTCTGTCAAAAAAAAGAAAGAAAGGAAGAAAGAAAGAAAGAAAGAAAGAAAGAAAGAAAGAAAGAAAGAAAGAAAGAAAGAAAGAAAGAAAAAGAGTCTACACTTGGATAGCAGAGATTCAATCAACGGTTGGGGCTAGAGCTGGAAGCTGGCTGCATAAAAGACAAATCTGAATACTGTTGCTTAGAAGACAGTTAGTTCAAAGTTTCTGAGTTAGCTAAATGGAGCAACCAGCTGATGGCAGTCAATGAGGTATGGAAGCTTCTTCCTCTTTTTAGCAAGGCAGTTCTCCCAACCGGTGAGCTTCCATCATCATATAAACATATCAATATTCCCTACCTCCTGTGTTTATAATATATAGAAAATCATGGGTGCAGGGATACTCTCCATTGGAACTTTGCCTGTAATGTATAAACATCTATGACTGCTTTATGATGTGCTTTAATTAAAGTTTGAAGAGGTGGTGTGCATGCTACTAAGCTACTATTCCTCTATTTGTATGTTTTTCCTCCCAAAAAATATGTTTGGTGCTAGTGAGGTGTATTGGTGATTCCTTTGCTAAGCATAGGTCTTCTGGAAACACAGCTGTGGCAGGACTTTATGAAATGCAAAATGGAAAAAAAAAGAGAGAGGTAAGGGAAGTATAAGTTGGAGAAGGAGGAGGAAGGCAGAGATGGCAACGTAGCTGTAGCAGATTCTCAGATGGAAGCAAATATAAGGAATGTCATTGTCTCTTAGAGCCCATAATACTAATCTCTTTTCTCCATTCCAGTTTTCATGAGGACTGCTATTCCTGTTCCTGAGTTCCATGCAGTTCCTTCATTTGAAATGCCCTTTGTTTCGTTCTCAGATTATTAGAATATTCATCCTTCATGGCTAAACTCAAATGTCAATGCAGCTGGGATGCCTGCCCTAATTTCTCTAGCCCAAATTAATCATTCTTTCATCTGCACTCTTCCAGAACTACACTTATGAATTTACTAAAGATTAATTTTACCCTACCATAATTTCTTGGTAATAAATGAATCCTTCCTCCACTATAAATTTCCATTAAGATAGTGATTGGGTCTAGTGTATACATGCACATACTACATGTTCTGTACATGATTAAGATAAAAATAATTATTAAAATCTTACTATTAGGCCCTGTGACAGATTTTTTAAAAAAATATATCTTGAAAATATTACTACTATACGAGAAAGATATCATCCCATTTTAAATATAAAAATTAGAACATATATATGTATAAAAACATATTTATATGTGTAAAACTAGTTAACGGTACAACTAAGATTCAAATCAAGATCTTTCTGATACCAAAACCTATGCCACTCAATAACTGCTAAAATGAATTTTCATTCATGGTTTGATTGCCTAACCAAGATGAAAGGCTGACCTTGGATCACAAAATGTTGTTTAGATTAACGTGAGATGAACTAAGCCATAGTTTTATTGATGGTCATTAACAAGGCTTTGATAGTTTCTGTAATCTTTCTTTAACAGCCTGGGGAATCTTTGTTGTAAACACTTCAAAGAGAGCCAGGTTATCTCATCTTATAAACAATTCTCTGCATATTTATATCAAAGAAAGGAAGACCAAGTTTTTTAAAAAAAGATATTGTGACAGAGACATTGTGTTATTTCTCTGGAGTTGTGCATGTCAAGCGCTTATTGAAGGCAGTGAAGGTGGTAAGTTTATTCTTAGGCTGTCATGTGCTCAGTATTCACTGATTGTTCATGTAGATTCCATTAATTGAAAAAGTGTGATAATTCAGGCTCTGGCTATTTGAAATACCCAGTCTAATAATATCAATGAAACACATAGGCTTAATGATGCAACAAAGATTTTAAACAAGACGGAGAAAGTGCAGAGGAAAATAGTTTCAGATAATTAAATTATGCTTCAAGTAAATTTGACAATGCACACATTCTACACAGGCATCATGCATTACTGTCTCCAATATTTTTCTCAAATGATTCCCCTTTGTCAACCAAAGTTTACCCTTCCAAACACTACTCATATTTTAACTTCTCCAAGCAGAATATCCCTGTTTCAAGCTCTAGTCCCAATACTTTGTCGTGTTATAACTTTTTCTGTCTATGATTGCCAAAAGGGATCATGCCATCCTTCAAATTCCCAGGTCATTAAATTTTCCTCTCTCTTATGAACTGGAAGGGAACTAACAAAGGCTACAAAAATACCCTGAGCTTGGAACTGACTTTAATGCTTCTTTCCACAAATATCTGATGCTCATATAAAGACACAGAGAAATAACACATCATCCAAAACACAAATGTTTTAAATACAGGAATCGAATTTTGAATCCAAATCTGACTTCAAATGCTATTCATTTAAATTTTGTCATCCTGTTGCCTGTGGCCTGGAACTATAAGCAATTGACTTCTATATCTAAGTAGGGCACTTTTCAGAAGCCCCCACCTGGCACGTACTACATGAAAGCAAACTAAATGTTGAAACACATTATGGCTACACATAAATATACATAGTTAGTTTTATCTCTTAGTAAAACAGTCTTGCAGTCCTCATCTAAATATCAAAGTTGATTTTCACCACACAGTATTAGCAATTCACTGGAGTTACTGTGTTTTTGAAGGGAATAAAGCAACATACCTTCCCAAAACAAAATATATACTTAAATATTTTAAGATATTTAATAATTCAGGTGTTTTACCACTTCAACACAGTCAGCTCTTAAGACACTATTATTTCAAATTAATGAAGTTGGTTTGACAGGTACCTGTGGCTGGTGAACAAAAAGAATGATTCTTGACCATGCTGAGAGCCTACCCAATCCATCAGTGTTAACCCAGGTAACAGAAACACTAGGCAGCCCAGACCTTAGCACTGTCTTAAAATCATACATTTATTTGCGGGGGTTGCAAAGACTGTCACAAGAACGCACAGCTGACACTGAGATAGCACAGAGGTCTTAAAATTTCATGATCTTCTTGTAGTATTCAAATTTACAAAGTCTTCTGGGGCTTGAGAAAGTCACCAACCATATTGAGCCCAGCCAGGAGGTACAGTTACAGTGCCAGAAAAATAAGAGCAATCCTCCAGCTGCCCAAGCTACCCTGTAACCAGCCTGACAAATCTAAGGCAGTGGATGTCAGCACTTGTAGCACTCAAACACCCTTGTAAATGTTGCTTTCTAGAATCTAAGAGTACTGTGTAAGGTTGACCATATGCACTGACACATCCCTCCACACAACCACACACAAACAGTTGCCAGCATTCACTTTCTCCCTGTATTTTTTTTCTCTCTCTTGCTCTCTTTCAATGTCATGTGAAAGCCATATTGGATGGCAAAGAAAGCCTGGATCATGCAGAATTCCTGCAAGCAAATTAGGGTAATGTTATCAAGAGAAGCCTTAATTAAAGTCCATTGAAAAGTGAACTTAATCAAAAGTTGGCAAAACTAAGTTTATCTCCTAGGTTTTCAAGAGCATTGAAGTAGAGCAAAATATCCAAGATGCAGAGTGCAGTGCCTGGCACAGAGCAGGGTGCTCAATAAATTATTCAATAAAGAAGCCAATAGATGATGGTATAATATTGATGGGGTTGAATGTAGAGAGATTTTTGTTTATATTATGTTCTATAGATGATTATCTAACATTTTAGTTGAAATTATAAGGTAGTTAACATTTTAACCAGTGATATTTTTAGGCAAATATTTCCCCTCCCTTTGAAAAGTGAGTGTATTGTTCAGTATACAACGTTATAAAATGTGACAAGAATAAAAGCTTTTTCTTTTCTTTCTTTCTTTTTTTTTTTTTTGAGACAGAGTCTCGCTCTGTTGCCCAGGCTGGAGTGCAATGGTGCCATCTTGGCTCACTGCAACCTCCACCTCTGGGATTCAAGTAATTCTCATGCCTCAGCCTCCCCAAAAGTTGGGATTACAGAGATGCATCATCACGCCCAGCTGATTTTTTTATTTTTAGTAGAGATGGGGTTTCACCATGTGGGCAAGCCTGGTCTCTGGACCTCATGTGATCTGCCTGCCTTGGCCTCCCAAAGTGCTAGGATTACAAGCATGAGCCACTGCACCTAGCTATAAACTAACTTTTTTTTTTAATTGATCAACAAGGTACAGCCAAAACACTGTTCTAATTTATTAGGACTAAATTCCTAAACAAAGTTATTGAATCAATAATAATAAGACCCTCTATTTTCATTGATTTTAGACAGATATTAGCTTTCGTTTGATGCCCCAGAGAGAAGTACCAATAAGAAATCATCATTTCTCTGTTGAAAGGTGATGTATTAGAATTTTTATCTCCATGCAATATATAACTTAAAGCAATGGGTTAAGTTGACAAGATAGTACTCTCCACTTCAACCTAGGCCAGCTATAGGCAGTTTATGCCTGATGTGGTTCCAGGAATCCCTCAAGAACCTGGCTATGGATCTCAACCTCATTATCCAACATGACTGCCAGCTCTCCAACCATCACATCTGTTTCAAGAAACAGAATAGAAAAAAATGAATAATGGCAAATAGAGGTAAACTCCTTCTCTAACCAAGAATCAGAAATCCCACAACATTCCCTTTTTCATCTTCTTAAGAACTTAATTACTGAGAAAAAACTAGTGAGAAGGTATAGTCTTTGCTCATGTTTAACATGTGACCAGCCAAAAATGTTACTATTGTTATTATTATTATGGTAGAAGGTTAAAACAAATATTGACATAGCCAAATAAATGTCTTGGCCACAAGTAGCATACTGTATAATAAAAACTCTGCATGTTGGGCATTCCATTCCACCAGGACAATGCCAAGACAAACCCTATATCTCTGGATTTCCCTTGCATGAGAAAAATGGAGATCCGCAAAGTGAAGCTGTGGCCAGTGTGGAGTTTCACGTAACATATGCCTGAAGGCCATGTTCATGCTAAGGGAAAGCAATATTCTTTTCTGGGGCCAAAGATGAGAATGGTCAGCTGGTAAATTACTACAATTTGTGTCTTTTCTTCTTTGCTCATAAAGCAAGAATGTGTTTTTGTATTTTTATGCCTAGAGTTAAAGTCCATTTAATTCAGTTAAAATTTGTGGGTTAGTCAACAAGATTTAAAATTGAATACTAACTGATAATTCACTTACTTAATCATTTTACATCCATAGGGGCCCCCAAAAAAGTTATTAGAAACCCCACACACTCAACACACACATACACTGAACACCATGAATGTCATGATTCCTATGTGTCAAGGACAAGACTGAATGTTAGTGAAGGTGAATACAGCTTCCAATATTTGAAATAATCTGTATCACTTTAAAATATTTTATATAACTGCTATCATATCTAAGAAAATAACAACATGTAGCTTCTACACAGGAAGCAATTTATGATAGTGGGATACAACTGTAAACTATTACTCCAAATTGCAGGGTTCTAGACCTGCCTCTGCCTCAAACTTTTTCAGTTTTTTGAGAAAGTTAAATAAGCTCTCCGGGGCTTCTTTCCTCCTCCGTAAAATCAAGGGGGTGAATTATTTTCCTTAGGGACCTTTTAGCTATGATACTCCATGGCTACATGGATTTTGTTGTCACTTTCAATCAAGTTTAATTTTCTTCAAGAATCAATCTTTTCACCTTTGGAAATTTGTTTCATTTTACAGGTCTTAAATTTATGTCTGAATCTCATGGCCTCAATATTCCCAGATCCTTATTTTAGTTTTATACTTATAGTCAGCAAAGATTCTATTTTTAGCAATTTCCCAAAGGAATTGAAAGAGAGTCTCATCTTTGGCTCATTACCTCTGAGAGCCGACTCATTGATGCCTGCTGTTTCTACACCCTGTGCCCATCTCCTGCCTGTAATTGTCACCAAGGTCAGCACAGGTTTGTCACCTCTGTCAAATGGGGGAATCAAAATGAGTTTTCTCATGTTGAAAGCTGACTTGGGTTTGGGTCCCTGGAGCTTGAGGTTATTCCACACCGACTAAATAAAATGCCCCACTAAACAGCTACCAAAGAAACACACAAACAGGGGTTTTGTAGTTTCATTTTCATTTCTATGTCTTCCACATTAAAATTCCTAGTAAAAGGAAATCACGGCTATTTCCAGATTCAAGAACTCAATATCTGTGCTTATGTCAAACAAAGCCAAGTTTAAATATTGTGTTTGTTTTTTTGCTTTCTTTTTGATTGCCATGAAGTTGCAGGCCTGGCAATATTATCAGGAGCTCAACTAGACAACAGGTAAAAATAAAAATAGATTATAAACAAGTGATTGAATAATGGGTTTGGGGTTTCCGTCAGCAGTCATGATATAGTCGTCTTTGCTTCCTGTTTCATAGATGCTGGACTATAGCTTCATGATAAGTTTGACAAACTCTCAAATCATGCACATACACCAGCCATGCCACAGGCCCTCGGCTAAGATCTTGGCAATCATAAGGAACACCCTCTGTCTCCATCTTTAATCTCCTATATTTGACTTCTGGAATTGAATTGAGGACTATTCTTTAGCATATTTTATCTTGATTTGATTATTCTCCAAAGTTGTGGCTTTTTGCTGGTGGATAAATTCAAGAGATGGTTTGAATATTCCCAACAGTCTCAGTAAATGAACAGACATTACACTTTGTAATTCAAAAGTTTTCAAATGGATTTTCAAATTGATATTTCAGAGGAAATGCAAATCCATGATAATCTTTTTAAGTAAAATTTATGCTGTCTTTTCTAGTAAAATGGGAGGAAAATATTTATTTATGACATCCTATGTGATAAGAATCAAGCCAGATATATGGTAAACATTTTTTTCTTTTAATTCTCACATTTAAAAATTTGTGAAACTGCTTTAAAATGGATGAAATTACAATGCTAGGAGATTGTAAATGTAAAGTTAGTCAGTCCATAAAGGAGGATAGCTACAATTCGATTCCGTTGTGGCTTAACATCTGGGATCTCTCCATCAGCCAAGTTATGCTAATTCCAACTGGCTCAGTGTTTCTGCCAGTTAGCTGGTTAAGCCCCTCCTTTTGTGACCTCACTAACCGTCTTCCCCACTGCTTGGCCTTCATGCCTGTCTGCTATTGCTGCCAATTCTCTGGGATCTTTTTCACTTTTCCCGATCTCATCACAGTCAGGGTCCTACATTTGATCCTGATTGTGACATGTGGTGCTGGAAAATCCAAATACTTGGATTTTCCTAAAAACTTAGAATCACTTTGCATCATTGGTGTTTTGTGCTATTTCAGAGAAAATGTTCTGCTAAACCAGGACTTCTCAGGGCCAACAAGGACTGAGCTTTCATTGGCCAGGTCCTTGCTGAATCAAGGACCTGGGCAGCTGAAAAGCAGGACAGTTTACACCCTGGACATATACATTCTTTCTGTATTTATTTTTATTAATTTCTCTTTTAAAAATTTATCTCTACTTATTTTAAGGTTGCCAACTTGTCAACTTTCCGATTTTTTTAGTCATTGCCTTTGGAAAGCCAAGAAATTTTGCAGACTCTGATACAGCTGAATATCATCAACTAGAAATATCATTTTGGGGAAGAGAATTTATACATTTCACTCCTTTTTTATCTGTGTTGAACTGCAAAGGGTGGAAAATTGAATCCTATGCTACTATCTGGTCAACAAATGCGCCCACGCTAGCAATGCTTTATGATGGCTTTTCAGAGCTGTAGCAAGTCCAATCCATGATTAAATACAAATTTTAACCTTCTTGCTTCACACAGAAAATGAGATTTGTGCCGTGGGCTTTTTTTCTAAAATGTTGAACCCAGCAGAAAGTCTCATCTTGCCATCCAGTTTTCCTTTCTACCATTTCTATTTGCATTTCATTAGCATAATGTTGAAAAATGGAAGCAACCAAATATTTTTTCATAACTGAGCAGTGAGAGAAATGGAATATCCTGCACTCTTTTCAACTGCCTATTACTTTAGGATAGACCAGTGTGGTGCATTAAATGATTACAAATTGATTTTGTTCTCATGCTTATACTCTTTCCATATTCCCTGTTTCTAACCATACATATTATATAAGGAGCAAAGCATTCTGAAATCTATATCATCATTATTTGTAAACTCATATATTACTGAAAAATCTGTATATGACATCTAATAAGTATCTCACCTTTTTTGAAAGTCTGCTACTTAATAGGTCTTATCTATCCTATGTGGACGTAGTTCCTTGTCCCAATTCACATTGCATAAAGATTAATGCCCTAGTCCAGCCTTAAGCTAATTTATTTATATTGTTAAGATATCTTGATATAAAAATAGGCATTTTAGAAAAGTCATGCTTAAATAATTAATGTAAACTGTAACAGGCCCACCCTTGGAGCCTAGAAACAGTGGCTCTTCGATCTTAAGAGCCTTTCTAAAGTATAGCTACATCTGCATTGGCTCAAAATATTCAGATAATATATATGAACAACTTTAGGAATTTGCAAAAGTGTGTAACTTTTCTTTTAGGATTACAATAACTATATGCTTAATGAGTTCTTGTGGGTTGCAATTGTGTGACAGAATCCAGATTTTATAATATCAAACTGGCCAATGTATATATTTGACCAAAAATGCATCTTCAAATTGAATGCACCCAAGACAGAGGGCATGTGCCCTGTTTGGAGTGTTGGTGGAGATATGAGTTAATTTATATAAAATGACATAATACATTTGCTCAATCTTAAAAAAAAATAAAGCTGACCATGCATTTACAATTTACTTCAGCTGCTAACTTGTGATTAGTGCATCACTAGAGACTTCTATCATAAACCATTTGCTTAATAAAATAGCCTGAATAGCAAGGACTCCAGATTTTTCCTTTTTTTAGATATTCTTTTTGAATTCTTATTTTTAATTGACAATTATTGTACATATTTACAGGGTATAATGTAATATTTAAATACATGTTTACATTGTGGGATGATTAATACACACTAATTAACACATCTAGGTTTTTCTCTTTTGTGGAATAGATTTGCCTAAACCTACAAAATGGCAAGCCACAGCTTGGTGCAGAAAATTCTGTTTAGCAGTGAGACTACAAGTCATGTTTTGTTTTTCTGTGTTTTATATATGGAGATGTATTAGGACACAGAGATGTGCTGAGTAGTCTCTTTTCCAAGAGAACATGTAAATGAAGCTTGATGTAATAGTTTAGTAGTACATTCTGGTGGCTGACAGCATCCTCATAGGACTCTCCCAGACATAGGTATGGAAAGTTCTGGTGCTAAAGGCTGGTTCTGGGACCCAGAAGTAGGGAAAGGTATCTTACATGATGCCACCAAGGAAAGGTTTAGCAAGAAGTAAGAGATTTTTCAAGAATAGTGTCAAGGCTGGAAAATTGAAACAAAGACTATCTTAGAACCAGATAGAACTGGTCACTCAATTACTTTTCCCGGGACTATCACTTCCTTTCTCCACATTTCTCAGTCATCTATTTGAGAATCACAGAATGTGAACAAAAGCAGCTCATCTTGAGTGATGTTCCATCCAGAGAGGACTGAGGCCTGTTTAAATAAGACAGTGTCTAGAATGTTTATTTCCACCAGTGTTCATGTTCTCTGCCGAGCTCTAAGTGACCTCTGACACTTTTCTCTGATTTCCACTTGGCTAGTTTTCTATGGTTAGTGGAGTCTTTCTGAACAGAATCATTTTCTACTCACAATCTCTTTCTTGTTTAGCATCAATTTCTAAGGCACAGGATAATAGTATTTAAGAATTAGTCCCTTATGCTTCCAAATACTGTAATCATACCTCCAGCGTCAACTGCCTAACAAAAGCCACACAAAAGACTAATGTTGAACATTTCAGGTGTCTTAAATTGGCATCTATCAGAAGCAGAGCCTGGATGAACAATTCAGGTATAATTGAAATGTGTTAAGAAAATGATCCTACGAAGAACTGTTAATAGCAAGGGAGTGAGGAGAGCCAGTCTAGGAGGCAGAGAAGCCAACAAAGAAGTGATTTCAGGTGAAGTCCCAGATGCACCATCATCCCCAGTAGAGCTTTGAAGAATAAATTACACCTGCATTTACCACATTCTGAGAGAAAGGAAGTGGGCTGTTGTACTCCCTCACCAGTCATGGGGTGTGGGCCACCCTGGAATTGGGGAAAGGGGAACGGTAAGTTCTCAAGTGTTTCTGGGTCTCCCCATGGGTATGGAAGCTCCAGTGCCCAAAGAGCCACCCTCAGAAGTTTGCAAGTCTAAGATGTTAAGGGCAAAGCACAGAAAAGCTGAATGATGGGTCCAAAGACGTGCTAAAATGAATTTCATGGGATCTTAGCAGGGTACCAACCATTTTATACATAAAAATAAGGACTTTAATTATGTCAAATATTGATAGACAGACACACAGAGATAGATCTTTGTGCAGAGAAGAAGGTTTTGGAGTAAGAGTAGAAAATCACAGCTGCACTAAAAAAGGTAATTTATATTCAAGTAAATTGTGAATTTAGCACCTTTATAGAAATTAATGGAGACATAATAAACTTAGGTTCCTCAGTGTAGATAGGCAGAACTGTCACTTGCATTATTGGAGCTGAATTGATGAACTCAATTGAGTTTTTAGGATAAAGCCAACCTATGAATGCTTTGAATTCTTCACATACCTGATACATGGGTCATAGAGTCTCACATTTTAGAAAAGGAAGAATCTTTGGGATTTATCTGGCCCAGGTGATCTTATGGGTTGTATACGCAAACTGAAATTCAGAAATGGGAATAACTTTTTGCAGGCACATAGCAAATGTGATGTCATCACAAGTTATTATAAAGAGTGCTCTAAGACTCATTGCTATTACTTGGTTGTAGTCCTTACCATCTTTTATCAGTATTCCTAAAACACCTAACCAATACCAGGCTTTCTACCATCCAATCCATTCTCCACATTGTACCAAGGGCTAAAGCTGTTCTTTTAAACACTTTGGTTGCTTTATTTGTATTTACTGTGGACCTTCCTTCTTTCTCATGTACTTCTCTACCTCTCTAGTCTCCCCTCCCAATCCTAATTCCCTGTAAATCTACATTGAATATACGAATGTACTTGTTTATTTGAAAATGTTAATGTTCCTTCATGCTTCCATGTCTTTGTACTGGCTGTTCTCTTTTAGAACAGTTTCTGCACTCTCCTA
Source organism: Gorilla gorilla gorilla (assembly GCF_029281585.2). NCBI lineage: Eukaryota > Metazoa > Chordata > Mammalia > Primates > Hominidae > Gorilla > Gorilla gorilla. Next base: position 92,885,187 of record NC_073242.2, read on the forward strand.
AACTTTAATTGGCTAAGATAAGTCTAATACTCATAGAAATGTTTTTGTCCTTTGTGCTCCCACAATCCCTGTTTATATTTCTTCTACCAGAGGGTATATCACTGATTATTGTCATATTCTGTTGACATCCTTGTCTCTCTCAGCAGAGTGTATATATTTCCCGAACACATCTTGTGTCTATTCATCATTAGAACAAAGTACCTGGCACATATGAAACATTCAAGTGTACTAATTATTGAAAATATGACGATGATAATACACATACTGTTGATACACTATTGATCTCTGGAGGATCCAGAAGAGTCATTTCAAAGTGACTATGAAATGTAAAGGTTGGAGTAATAAATCTGAGTAATAATCCTCTATCTCCCATAATTCACATTGTTAAGAACTTCTCATTGTATTTTGCCATCCAGTAATTGAAGATTCCCATTCAGAATCTCATTGGGATGCTGCTGTTTGTACACACAAATATCACACTGGTAGGCTGAAGGTTGCTTAAAGGCCCAGAAAACTGAAGTTCTGTATCTTTGCATCTCTGCTCTTAAGGATACTTTCGATTGCCAGCAGCGACCAGCCAATCCATGAAAGAGAAGTTCTTGGCTCATCTTATTGGGAAGTCTAGAGTTGGTAAAAAGAAAGGCACTGTCACATAACATATTTCAAAATGTATATTATTTCCACCAAAAGCCCTTGGAGATGTAACAAAGTGCTAATTGTCTTCACAGATTAGCTTCATAATAAAATGTCTATGCCGCGAGGACCCTTAAAAGCAGCTAGTGGAGGATGTAAAAAATGCACAATGTACCTCCTCTTGTGTCCCTTTCTTGTTCTCATGGAAGACATAACTTATCCATTTTCAGGTACCTTGCTTCACAGTTATTTTCTATTATTCTATCTTATACTTCCTTTACAATGCCATACAAATAATATCAATCTACCATCCCAAAATAATCCAACCTGCGTATGGTACTGATGAAAATTGGAATCAACTGCCTAGGGGCAAACAACAACACACAACAACAACAAAAGCAGGGCCGGAGTTAGAATACAGACTTCCTGATACCCATTTATAAGGAAAGGATTTAAAACAAAGTTACAAAACCAAAACAAATGTTAGGAACAAACGTGCATGTGGTGACCTTCAGACTTTCGTTCCTTTGGGCATCAGATAAAAATCCTATGCATCTGCTGTATTAACATATCATGGAGAACACTGTCTGTGCTGGTTACAGAAAGAAGTACCAAACAAGCTGCAATGCATATTCAATCAATAAACCATGTTGTAAAGAAAAATGTTCAGCTAGAATTTGGCTTGGAGGAAAGTAGGCTCATTTCTTCTTTTTTAATTTAAGAGTTAACAAAGACTTTTTTTTTTCAGTTGATAGGCTTTCTGATAAACCAGAGATGTGATTTGATTATGTATGTGGGTTTTCTACTGGGAGAAAAGTAACCTCGATAATAGAACCAACTCAATAGTGTACAATAATCTTGTTTGCTAACTTTTCAAAAAGACTCTGTTAGAAGAAAACACTGTTATGGGTGAAACTCATATATTATTTATAAGCCTAAAAATAGTCTAATTGTTTTTAAATTTACAAATTCAACAAATTGCTGAGTCTTGGATTGGGGAAATAACTCACCCAGGGTCACATAACTGGTGGCAGAGCCAAGGATACAGCATTGATTTATATGACTCTGAAGCCCATGCCCTCCCTAGCAAGGAGGATACACTACATCTCCATGTGGGGTTTGTGTATTGATATGGTTTTGTTGTGTCCCCACCCAAAATCTCATCTGGAATTGTAATCCCCATAATTCCTACGTGTCAAAGGTAGGATCAGGTTTAGGTAATTAAATCATGGGACCAGTTTCCCCCATGCTGTTCTCGTGAACTTGTGAGTTCTCCCAAGATCTGACGGTTTTATAAACATCTGGCATTTTCCCTGCTGGCATTCATTTTCTCTCCTGCCACCTTGTGAAGAGGTGACTTCCGCCATGATTGTAAGTTTCCTGAGGCCTCCCCAGCTATCAGAAATTGTGAGTCGATTAAATCTTTTTCCTTTATAAATTACCCAGTCTTGGGTATTTCTTCATGACAGTGTGAGAACAGACTAATACATGTATATTACACTAGATTTGTTTATAATGTGCTCAGTTATAATGATTTTCATATATCACTGTATATATGATTTCATGGCAACACATTTAAATTCAAATCTCTTTGAAAGCAATATATACAGGCGCATAACTCTTAGCTGTTTAAGATCAAATAAATAAGTGGTTGAAATTCTAAAAAATTTTGAAGTTGCTTATGTGTGAAATATAAATATCTAAATAAATGTATTATAAAATTCTCATATGTACTAAATATATACTAAATAATTTATCTAGTATATATACTATTTTATATGTACTGCTATGTGCACATGATTAGACAGTTGTAATTTATACAGTGCCTCCTCAAAAACATTCATAGAGCTGTTTTGAATTTGCAGGTGATGCAATAGAAAGCCTTCATGGAAACCTTTTATGAGGACAAAGAATTCATTATATACTTACAGCATCATTTATTTCTTTTAAACATTTATAAAAATTGTAACTCTACATTTATAGGTGAGAATATAGTAAAGTATGTCCACCTATTAGTCTGTAAGTTCCAAGAAGACCAGGTCCTCAATGAGATGTGCTCACTTTTGTGTCTCCAGCATGTAGCAGGTCTAGCACATAATATTCACTCAATAAATCATAGCAAAAAGAAATAAAGGAATTACTCAGATTTGTATCCAGTCCTTCCAACTTTCTCTCAAGTGGAATTAATCCTATATTTCATGAGAAATACTTTATTATCAATATCTGCTATATTGCAGTTTTGTAGAAGGAGCAGATTTCTATCTTCTCTTATCTGACTTATAAAAATAGGCACTGGCTGGGTAGTCAGAGAAAATCAGGCATGGACACTACTTTACACATAAGCCTGATAATTTATTAAATTCAGTGACTGACTAGCCGAGGATGAATGCAGATGTTGCTCTGATGCCTGACTTGTAATACTTGTAGAAAGCTCATGTTTATTCGCTGGGAAACCCCTCCCAAATCTGTCTCATTGCAGAGGTGGTATGGGTTAGGGAAATCAATAGAATTAAGACATATGAAAAGAGCCTCAACCTAGTGTTCTGGACAAATAAATAGATCTGGGATGCAGAAACTAAATCTTCTAATGTCAAGAAACTTTTTAGAAAATTTCTCTAAAAAGAGAGATCTTAATATTAAAGTCTACCTCATAGACTCTTTATTTTGTGGACAGGAGAAGGAGGAGGAAAGATTGCTAAATCCAAAGAGTAAAGAGTAAGATTCTATAGGTCAGATAATTATTCCAACTCTATTTCAGCTTATTGATAATATATACTTAAATCGATCTTAGAACTGAAGTTAACAAGGCCCACTGCTCTTAGTAAATAAAATGCATCTAGATAGTTATATAACTGCTTAGTCCACAATTTTATCTGCAGTATATGCTAATAGTTCTCTCAATATTGCTATATCATTTGTTAAATTGGAAACCACAAATTAGGTTTTCTCATTACTACCTAAACCACTGGCCAGATTATGGTGTTTTGAAAATATCTAACTCTATCAGTTTTTATCAATGGATTACATGTAATAGTGTCTTTGATTAAATGAATTAAATGGGATTTGGGGCTGTCATGTTTTCATTCAGCTTTTCCAATCATTACTTAAATTATATTTCTGTGCATACAGCTATATGTTAATTTGCATCCAGAGGTTGTGATAAATTATTAAAATTTGTTAAGGATGTGTATGATTCAAGATTGTATTTTATAAAACGAAGAACACACTTTATAGTAGTATTCCCAAATACTGCTAATGACGAATGAGCTTGAGCATGATCTGGTCATGCGTCTATAGACATACTGTGCCTACCCGTGTCTCAGTGATAAAAGATTTTCTTTTTTTTTAATTTTTTAAAATTTTTGTTATTATTATTATACTTTAAGTTTTAGGGTACATGTGCACAACGTGCAGGTTTGTTACATACGTATACATGTGCCATGTTGGTGTGCTGCACCCATCAACTCGTCATTTAGCATAAGGTATATCTCCCAATGCTATCCCTCCCCCCTCCCCCCACCCCACAACAGTCCCTGGCGTGTGATGTTCCCCTTCCTGTGTCCATGTGTTCTCATTGTTCCCTTTGCTGGAATTTTGATGGAGTTGCATTAAAGGTATAGATCAATTTGGGAAGAATTAAAATCTTTACTATGTTGAGTCTTCCAATCCATGAATCCATATACTCTTGATTTATTTAGAACTTCTTTGATTTTGTTTACAGAATTGTGTAAGTTTTCAGCACACAGATCCTGTATATACCTAAAAGTTTTATGTTTCAGAGATATTATAGGTGTAATTATTTCAAAATTTTTGGTTTTAAGTGATTTATTGCTAGTGTTTAGAAATTCAGCTGTGTACAAACATTTGTAGTAATGAAAAAGCTTCTTTGTCACTAGTATTACACAGTACAGCTCTGCTAAAGAGGCTTCTTTTCATTCTAGGTTTAAATGTCACCTCCTCTTGAGTTCTCCTATTCAGCTCACCTGAAGGACTCGTTTTCTTCTCTGAACTCTTTCACTATGTCTCTCCCTCTCTTTTACATATGATCCCTTTTTACCTTTGAAGACAGTTATTTGGTTGGCTGGGTTATTCCTACCAGAACATGTAGGAATCCAGGATTGCCTCTAGAATCCTGAGCACTGATTTTAAAAACATTGACAATTATGTATAGTGCTGCAATAAACTTACAGGTTCATGTATCTCTTAAATATATTGATTTTCTTTCCTTTGGAAAAGAAATATCAGTAGCCAAGATATAGAATCAACCTAAGTGTCCAACAACAAATGAAGAGATAACAAAAAATGTGGTATATATACACAATGGAACACTATTCACTCTTTAAAAAATGAAATCCTGTTGATGCAGGACATGCAACCCCCCAGATTGGGGCTTAGCCTGTAGGGGTTCTAAGATTCTCTCAGGAAAAAATTCAAGGGCAAGTTGGGGGTTGTTCAAAAGCAATCCTTTATTGAACCGAAGCTGTTCCGTGTGGAGCAGGGCTAAGAGGCAGTGTGTCTGAAGTCAGCAAGGTATGGGTTCTTGGTAACTATATTTATACTCACACAAACCCAGCTTAAATGACATGCAAATTAAGGGGTGGATTATTTAGATTTTTCTGGAAAAGAGGCCATAACTTCCAGGTCATTGCCTTGGAAAGGGGTGATAACTTCCCGTTTATTGCCATGGCATTTGTAAACGGTCATAGCACTGGTAGGAATGTCTTATGCTGATGAGCAATGAGGACAGCTAGGGATCACTTTCATTTCCATTTGCTGCTTCCTGCTAGTTTCTTTGCTTTATCCTATCTGGCCCAGATCCTGTTTTGGTCAGCAGGGTTGTGACCAGAAAATAAGTTCTGCTGGTCTCCTATGTTAAATACTCCTACTATGTTAAATACATACTATGTTAAATACATACTATGTTAAATACTCCTACTATGTTAAATACATACTCCTACTATGTTAAATACAGAGGTTAAATACTCCTCTTTAATATTAATGGGGCTGCAGCAGGGCAGACGTCCACCTTCTATAACTGCTTCTTGCTGATTTTATGAGTGTAGTCCCAGACTAGCATTGGAGGAGTAAACTTTCTCTGGATACCTGATCTAAGGAGCTCAATGGAAGGATGTCTTAATTTTCTGTGTCAGAAAATGGGGTGGATTGAAATCCTTGTGCCAGCATCATCTTTATGTGAAATCTAGAAGATACAAACTTTAGTAGGAGGCTGAAGAAGAAAATTAAAATTCAAAACAAGAAAAAAATTAATGCTCCTGTGTCCACATTATTTATTTACATGTTTGAAAAAAAACAGCCTTAAGTTTTCTAGGGTTTATAAGTATAGGTTATGGAGTTCACCTTTTCTGCCTGCAGGGACTCATAAGAAACAAGTTTAATCATAGACAAGTGTACTCAAGTAGTGACTTTCTGAAGTTTAATTGCAATGGGTGTACTTACTAATATCTGATAATGAAAGGCACTTTTATTTTGGTTGTAATTTATTACCAGAGCATCTTTTATTTTTACATTTTTTATAATTATTAGTATGACTAAATTTTTTGGTTGAACAAGGAGCTATTTTTTCTCCTTTGTGGAAAAGGGGAATAGTTTGTTTCCATTACTTTTGAAAGGCATCATGAACCTGGCCTAAATATCAAGGGGGGCATAGTGAAGTCTCCTGTAATGGCTTAAGTTAGTTTTTCAGGTTTCTTTGGGACTTCCTTTGGCCAAGGGACACAGAGTCAAAAGATTTATAGCCAATTAAACATTCTAGACCAGGCAGGAATGGAGGTGAGCAGGCACTGATTAACACTTAAAATCCCTTTAAGCAATATAAGAATCCAAAACTAAAACCCAAAAATAAAGTTACACTTAAAAAAAAAAACAAGAGTATAGAATCAAATTATACTTGGAGAAAGATCGCTTTTATAGACCACTAAGATTAAATATTTTATCATCAGGCCAAAATAACACTCAGAACTGGAGGAGAACACGTTATAAAAGCTGACAAAGAAGCTAAAGGAGAGAGCCATTACCCCAGGCCTTTCTTTTCTGGAGATAGAGTCTCACTCTGTTGCCAGGCTGGAGTGTGGTGGCACAATCTTGACTCACCACAACCTCCACCTCCTGGGTTCAAGCAATTCTCCTGCCTCAGCCTCCAGAGTAGCTGGGACTACAGGCACATGCCATCACAAAAATAATTTTTGTATTTTTAGTAGAGATGGGGCTTTACCATGTTGGCCAGTATGGTCTCAATCTCTTGACCTCATGATCTGCCCGCCTTGGCCTCCCAAAGTGTTAGGATTACAGGCATGAGCCACCACGCCTTGTCCCTACCCCAGGCCTTTCTAAAGGGAGAAAGAGCTGAAAGCAAGACACAGTAACAGCTGAATCTTTGAGACACGAATATGAGATGTACTAAGAGACAATGATTATAGCATTAAAAGCAATATTTCCTGTAATTTGGTGAACCAATCCTTTAAGAAAGTTTGGTTTTAACATGAAGACCATTTTTTAATAAATTCTATTATAAAAATTTTCTTTTAATTATAGCTAGCTTAATCACATGCAAAATTTCTTTCATAAATCCCCCTTCATAAACCCTGCCGTCACTTAACACTGACCATCTACAACATGCTTTGACTTTCTGACTTGTCCAATACTATTTCTTTCTTAAATAACCAGTTATTTTACCCTAGGACAAGAATTTACTACACAATATTCTTTTTGTACAAAATTACTATTTCTTAGATATTTCCTTGCAAAAAAATAAATTTTTTTTTTGAGGCAGAGTCTTGCTCTGTCGCCCAGGCTGGAGTGCAGTGGCATGATTTTCGCTCACTGCAAGCTCCACCTCCTGGGTTCATGCCATTCTCCTGCCTCAGCCTCCCAAGTAGCTGGGACTACAGGCACCTGCCACCATGCCCAGCTAATTTTTTGTATTCTTAGTAAAGACAGGGTTTCACCATGTTAACCAGGATGGTCTCGATCTCCTGACCTCGTGATCCACCCGCCTCAGCCTCCCAAAGTGCTGGGATTACAGGCGTGAGCCACCATGCCCGACCAAAAAAATAAATTTTATGTGGCACATATACACCATAGAATACTATGCAGTCATAAAAAAGGATGAGTTCATGTCCTTTGCAGAGACATGGATGAAGCTGGAAACCATCATTCTCAGCAAACTAACACAGGAAAAGAAAACCAAGCACTTAATGTTCTCAATCATAAGTGGGAGTTGAACAATGAGAACACATGAATGCAGGGAGCGGAACATCACACACAAGGGCCTGTTGCAGAATGCGGGGTTAGGGGAGGGATAGCATTAGGAGAAATACCTAATGTAGATGATGGGTTGATGCATGCAGGAAACTACCATGGCACATGTATACCTGTGTAACAAACCCACACATTCTGCACATGTATCCCAGAACTTACAGCATAAAAAAATACATTTTTTATCTATAACATTCTTTACATCTCTATTTTCTTCTCACTGCTTCCCTCATAATTTGATCCTCCCTTTTAATAACTTCTGAATTAGACAAAAATTATTTCCTGCCAATAAACAAATATATTTCTTTGGCACATTTTGTATAAGCCTAGGAAGCAAGAAATTCTGAACTGCCTATGAGAAACTGGCATTCTATACATGAGAACTATTTTGTAATTCTAAGATTTTAAATGACACAACAAGTTCACTATTTAATTATCCATTCTATTCAAATGTATTTAAGTTTTTTACTTTTAATAAAAAGTAATAAAAAGTTAATTGCCATTTAAAGCCATTTTAACCATTCTAAAGCCTACAAACATTAGTGATTTACCTAGGTAAAAATCTTAAATTTTAGAAAACACATTTTCTTCAGCCTAACAAGTTCAGATTAATCCTATTTGTTTAATTATGAAGGTCCTTTTATTTATAAGCCAGTTTGATAGCACGCTAGACAAAACACACATTACACAAATATTGGGTCAAGATCCCAAGACCTGCAGTAAATTTACTTGAGCAAGTCAGCATGTTGGGGCTAGTGGAAGAAGGTTAGCCTTAATATTGACGGGGAGTTTATTTATTTTTTTTCTTTCTCACCAGAGAGATGGTTAGGACATTATTATTGTCAGCAGCACCTTTTCCTATAGTAAGCATACTTATTCTGACCCAGGGGCCAGAAAATCGAGGGCTCTTATCTGTTTATCCTAGATGCCAATCACGCAACACTTTCTTGGGATGGGTAATTCTCAGGTGCCAGGGGCTTAAAGCAACTGTTACTAGTTGTGGTTTTTGGTTATTTTTGTTCTTCTTTTCTCACCTCTTTTGCCCTGTCCCTTTTGTTCTAAACTCTAAAGGTCATAGAGTTGAGACTCATAGAGGTTTGAGGTATTATTGTTGCTTTTATAGCTTCATCCTAATGGATGGAGCAGTGGGTCCCATATGAGGCAGTAGCATTAGGGCCACTCACTCATCTGCTCAGCTCCATGGCCTGCCAGGAAAGATGATGACTCTTAAAGGAGCCTTTGGTTAGTGTTACAACTCTATAGCATTGATCACCATCTCACCGTTTCTTACCAATTGCTGCCTCTCACTGTTTCGCCATCCCATCAACTGCCACCTCACCATATCTCCACTGGTGACCAATCACTGCAGTCTCACCCCCTCTCTGCTGATCAGCACTGACTTGCCATCTTACCACCCAATCACTGCCATCTCTGCTGTGTCTCACAATGGTATCAGTCACTGTCCGTCACTTGCTTTCTTTGTCCCCTCATGGTCACCAAATGGTGCAGGACATGTGAGTCCCCAAACTGGGGCTTATCGTGTGTAGGTTCTTAGTTTATCTCAGGGTAGAGTTCAAGGGCAAGCCAGTGTTATTGAACGGAAATCTTTAATTGAACCAGGGCTGCTCCATGTGGAGCAGGGGTATCTCATGGGCAGTGTGCCCAGTCAACAATATATGGGGTGCTGGCAACCGTATTTATACTCATGTAAACCCACTTTCAAGTACGTGCAAACTGAGGGATGATCAATGCAAATTGTGGGTTGGTTGTTTAGAACTTTCTAGAAAAGGGGAAGTAACTTCTAGGTTATTGCCATGAAAAAAGGTGGTAACTTCTGGGTTTGTGCCATGGCATTTGTAAACCGCCATGGTGCTGGTGGAGTATCTTAGGCTAATTAGCAGTGAGGGCAGTTGAGGATTGCTTTCATCGCCATCTGCTGGTTCCTGTGGTATCTTCACTTCGTCGGGACAAGATCCTATTTTGGTTAGCAAAGTTGTGACTAGAAAGTAAGTCCAGCTGATCTCCTGCCTCACTATTATTCACAGAAACATAGATGAGCCTGGAGGACATTATTTTAAGTAAAAAAAGGCACAGAAAGATAAACACCACATGTTCTCACTCACATGTGGGAGCTGAAATAAATTGAATTCATAGAAGTAGAGAGTAGAATTGTGTTTTTCCGAGGCTGGGAAGATTAGAGAGGAGGGGGATAAAGAGAGAGGTTGGATAAAAGATACAAAATTACAGCTAAATAGGAGGAATATGTTCTATTGTTCTATAGTACTGTACAGTGAACATAGTTAACAATTTATTGTGTATTTTCAAAAGGCTAGAAGATTTTGAACGTACCCAGTACAAAGAAATAATAGATGTTTGAGGTGATGGACATGCTAATTAACCTAATTTGATCATTACATATATTAAAATATCACTGTGTATCCCAGAAACATGTATAATTATTATATGTCAACTGAAAAGAAAACAGCATGGACTAAAGAGGTTATTTGAACCTTCTATCATTTCTCTCCCAGTGTCATGTGGAAAAAAGATAACTTACACTATTCTTTTTAGATACGTCAATGCTCAAAACAGGAGCAAATGCACTCAGTACGTGGACAACACCATCCCTGAAGAGTTAACCTGGATCTGGGATATCACGAATCCTCACATTCCCCAAAAGGTTCTTTCTGTTCTAATTCATTAGGACTCACCATGGTTTAGTAGGTATTCCAAAGGATTACTCATTTTCTAAAAGAGTGAAAAGGATAGAAATATTTTTCGAGATAACATACTTCATAAAAATCATAGTAAAACATTAAAAATAAAAATCCAAGTACCATGTGTGTTACAAAAAACTCTAGTTTATCCTTTAAAACAATTTAAGACTCTGAAAACATACATAGTGCATAAATAACAAAATGTTTTTATAATACGATTTTGTAAAAAGCATATTACAAACAGAATTTACACAGTGCTCTTGCTTTCTACAGAAATACCCAACTATGAACATGAATGAATTTGTATGTCTGTGAGTATAAATATTCATTAGAATATAATAATTAAGGGCACACATTTTGAACTCACCTGCAAAAAAGTTTATTTACTTAACTAGATATGACTAACTAGAGCAAGTTATTTTATCTCTTTCTGCTTTGTTTTTATTACTTATGAGGTAGAACTACTAAAAATAGATAGTCCAAAAGATGGAATGAAATAATGAACGTAAATTGTTGTGAACAGAAATTGTAGCAGAAGAGCAGTTCATAAATACTAGATATCTTATATATCATGTATATAAACTAAAAGCATATTTTAATAACTATGGCTGTTAATGGTTATATTTAGGTGGTCCAATCTTTGTATTTTATTTCTATTTTCTAGGTTTTCTAATGCTCTCTAATTAATAGGCATTACTTTTCCAACCACACAAATACCTATTTTAAAATGGTCCCTTTAAGTTTCTCTAATTTCACCTCCGCTGAACACTCTGATTTGATTTTTATTAGGGCTATGTGGATATGTGGAAAATATATTACTCAAAATAATATAATACAATGCCCTTCATATGAAACTTGAGCTCATGCAGTATTAGTTATGAGTGGCCTGTCAGCAACTGTCTGTCCAAATTTAGAAGGTACCAAGAATATCCAGCTTCTAGTTTTTATCTAATTAGCACCAGAAACAACACCGAAGTGAATAAACTGAGTTTTCCTTAGGGAATCTTATCAGGTAGCAGGCAGACAATATCTCTATTCAGGCAATTGTGTTTTATTAAAGGAAAACATCTTAATACACTTAACTTTCCCAGGAGGCATAGATAATATTTTATCCTCTAACACTAGCATCACCCTCTACTATAAATTCACCAAGAAAATATTCAATAAATATTGTTGACTAAATGCTCGATGAATAAACATTGGGAGCAAATTATACAAATGTGCATTATTACAAAGATTTAAACAGGCAGCAAATCTGTAATGTTGACTGTTAGAGCTCAGTTTTTAACAAAACTCTTCCAAGATTTTTGGCTGATTATCCAGTTTTCTGTGCTTTTCCCATATGGTCAAATGCATGGAACCAGAAGGCATATGGCCGGGTTAAATGAGCAGTCTTCAGCTGTACACCTCAGTGGACACAACTCTCAGGCAAAGGCTGGTGGTGAGGATTCAATGATTTGGACTTCCTGTGACTCGCTAAACTAAGAGAATCTTTCCTTCTAGAAATAAATTTGCAAATATGAAGTCATCCATAAGCTGTTCTTTTATTTGGGACTATATAATGTATACACAGTAATCAAAACCTATTGATTGATTACCCTGTATTTTCCATTGAATACCTAGATATCTCGGTTCCTGTGATAGTTAATTTTATATATTACCTTGACTGCATCATGGGGTACTTGTATATGCGGTTAAACATTATTCCTGGATGTGTCTCAGAGAATGTTTCTGGATAATATTAACATTTAAACCAGTAGACTGAATAAAGCAGATTGTCCTCCCTTATGTAGGTGAACCTCATCCAATCTATTGAAGGTCCAGATAGAATAGGAGTCTGGGTAAGTATTAATTCTTTCTTCCCTTAGTTGTCTTTCAGCTGGGACATCAGTATTCTGACTTCGCACTTAGCCTCAGAGCAGAACTTACGTCAGTCTTACCTCTTTTGTTACCAGCTTGCCTACTGCAGATCTTGAACTCCCCAGCCTCCACAGTCTTATAAATCAATTCCTCATAAGAAATCTCTCTCTCACTCTCTCTCTGTCTCTCTCTCCTGTCTCTTTCTCTCCACACACACACACACACACACACACACACGTATATAGGTTCTGTTTCTCTGGAGAAACATTGGTTCCCATTGTTTCTATCTCCCTGGAGAACACTGACTAATATGGCTCCTTTCCAGCTTTTGCATTAATTTTCTATAAGAGCATCAACATACTTTGTAGCTTACACTAAGTCTCAGTTTTCTTATCTGTGAAATCAGATGATTATATCTGTGGTTTATATATCACAGGATTTCAGGAATTTTACTATCAATAACATAAAGTCAATGAACATAAAAGTGTTTGCTATTTGAAAGGTGCTTTGAAAAGTAGGTCATATAATATTAATTATTATAGATTAAATCCAAATTATTCTTACATTGCATGTACAGATTGTAATTGTTTAACAATGACAGACAATACAAAGAACACATCAATATCTAATGAAATACATGAAAATTGCTATGGTAACAGAATTGAATCATCAAGAAAGCCCAAGTTTAAGATTATAAATGTTATATAAAGTTTATTGTATAAACAAATTTTTAAGTAGTCTTCCTTTGCTCAGGGACTAGCATATCAGATTTTGTGTTTTCTCTATGGCATTTATGAGTTGTCCCCTTTATGGAATTCTGATATAGCCATTCTGGTGCAGATGCCACAAGATAGTAATGTCCTGGCCTTTTTTTTTTTTTTTTTTTTTTAGGTTGAGCTCTCTCTCTCATTTCTATCTGGAGCTTTGGAAATAATTGGACATATAAAAAATTTTTTGAAGAAATGAACAAAGTAACTCTCCTGTTATTAGGCAAATCTTGTTGAGACTGAGTGAGTGCTTACACAATTCTACTTTCAGTGGAATTCAATGAATATGCTGCATTTCTGGTTTGGCCAACATCACTACTAGGTTGCTTTCTGTGCATTAGTATTCCAGCCCAGTTACTTCATTCTAGATATAAAGTTCTTTTCTTTTTTTCTAGGTTAAGATTTTTGCTATGTAAATGTTTATTTCTTGCTAGAAAATATAAGTAAATTGCTACAGCGATTTAATTAGTAATTACGCTACCTGTCTTCATTCATTTGGGGGCCTTGGTCCATTTTAGGTGGTAGGAGGCAGGTCGTAATTTGGTAAAAGTAAAATAAGCTCTCAATTCTCTCACTTATTTAGGGAATTAGCAATGTGAGCACTCAAAGTGTGCCAGTCATTGTCTTTGAGACACTTTAACATGCAGCTTAATAGCTATTTAATTGAACACTGACTCTGTGCAAGTCACCTTGTATGTGAATACTATATTGGTAATTCTCATCTAAAATTCATATTGATGACAAAAGAGAAAAATAGGAACCAGGATAATTTTTTCTTTGACCTTAACTATAGGGTTAAGATCCTATGGCTAGAATTTTTTGAGGTTAGTTTGGAATATTCATCATTTTGTCATAAAAAGCAAATAATTTCATTACATCACATGAACTTGTTTTGGCACTTGCTCAACTTGGATGTTTTAATGCCTTCAACAAGATAAAGTCTTTGCTTGAAATACTGGTGGTTTTACCAAGATGATAGCTTCCTTGCATAGCTTTGATGTTGAATTTTCCTTTCATATGCTTTTATTTTGTTTGTTAAACAATTAGTAGATTGATTTGCTAGAAAATTTTTAAAAAAAACCAGGAATATAAAAAAGTGCTGTGTGTTCCTTTGCTAGAATTTTAAAGTGATTTCATTTCTGTAGAGTGTAGGTTTATCTACTAAGATATTTATGCCAACAGAATTTGAATACGCCTCACAGGTTATGGCTTCACCTCTTTCTTTTGAAAAGAAGACTTTGTGAATTTGGACCGGTGTAGTTAATCGTGCTGAGCTCAGTTTCCTCTCTTGCATCAACTTCTCAGCCTGTTTATGAGGATATTAGATGATTCACATGAATATGCTTTGTAGATGTTACATTTTTTAACATGTAATGTTGCCCCTTTTCCTCCTTTTTGGTACAACTAGTTAACTGACATTTGTATGTCTACCTTTGATTGATTGTATGTTTGATTTTTGGAGAGAAGGATCATTATCTATGTTACTTTATGACTCAGAACATTTGAGAAACATATTAATTTAATTTTGTAAGGAATCCTTGATTACTGGTATCATGGCCTCCCTATTATATGGGAGGAGACTAACAAACAGAAAGTGACAGAGCTCAGCTTCAAAAACACATCAATCTTGCCCCAAAGCATTTCTGCTGCACCACATAATATTTCTCTCCATGGATAGCTATCCATGTTACTATCCATGGTTTTTCAGATGCTAAACCATAATGTGTGTGTGTTTGTTTTAAAAATAATCTTCTAGAACTACTTAAGATGAAAATATAGTGTTTTCCAGCAGATCCCACTCAGACGGTGACATATTCTGCCAATGCAGCTGCCAGTCTGCATGCACTGCTCACACTTCTTCCTTGTTCCTTTCAAAAGGATCACTGCCTCTTCTATCTTTGATGTCAACTCTTATTTCTTGTAATACATTAAAAAGTAATTTACACTAGCTACCCATAGTGATCGATTTTGATAAACTATCATTTGATATTTTACAAAATCCAAATTACGTCCAAAAGAAGTTACTCTAATTACAAAATATAACTTAATATGTACCAGATCTTCTACATATGTGGTTTTATTTAATGCTAAAAATCTTCATTTGCTCAATCAATAACTATTCACTGAGTGACTTCAATGTTCTCAGCACTGTCCTTGACAATAGGGATATAACTGTTAGCAAATACAGACTTCATTTTTTGCCCTTGTGACATTAGTAGTCTAATAGTGATAAAGATATTATTCAAATGTTTATACACCAGTGTAAAATTCAACTGGAAAAGTGCTGTGGATGAGATAGATGTACATGTTCGTGTGACTGCCCTTAAAAAAAAAAAGATTTTCCATAGTCATGGAGTTCAGGGAAGGTTTGATGGGGAAGCAGTAATGAAACTTAGATCTTAAGAATTAGCGAAATTAATTTATTGAAGAGGGATGGGGGAAAAATCTTCCAAAAGGTGGGAGGAGAAAAGAGCCAGTGATAAGAGGCAACATGGTCAGTTAAATGACAGAGGAAGAGTGGAAGATAAAACATAAATTGTCATGATACAGTGTAACAGGAAGAAAAAAAGCTCATTCTCTTAGATCAGAAAAAGCTTCTTTGTGTAAATACCAGTTAAATTGAGAAGTAACATTTAATGATAACTTTCTCCTAGTCTACTTTTTAAAAAAGTATCTATCAGAACAAAACTGAAAGCTGATTTCAACATACAGTGTGTAAGGAAACTAATTGTGCAGTGAAAAAAGTCATAGGAATCATATAATAAAAATGTGGGTATTCATAAATTTCATAATAATATAGTGTTCCTGAGTAAAAACTTTGGGATTTATCTGACATTAGGCATTTTTAGAAACCTTAGACCAGAAAATGGAAGAACTTAGACAGAAAAATATAGAAAAAGAAAATCATTTAAAAAAGTCACCCTCTATGTGACTTGCTGTGTGACCTCTATACGACCTCTAAGGTTAGTTGGTGGATTTTTCACTGGTGGGGAAGGCCTGACTTTTAATGACAGATGATTGGAATGAAAACTTCTCATCAACCAAATACACTTCAAATAATAATTGTAATTAACTTCAACAGTACAACAGAAGAAAAAAAAAATAGGAAGGTGAAAGTTAATTTGCTTTACCAGGCGAATCTGTCCCTGAGTCTCCTTCCTGTCTGTGAAGCACTGATTATATGGATAGTTTAGATATTTTGTGCTGTGATATTTACATTTATGTAGCTGTATATCTGGAAGATGAAGTGATGTACCTGGCATTACTTTTGAAAAATTCAATTTGATGGGACTAAGAACGTGTGACCATACTCTTCTCAAGTACTTTCTGCCGTTCATAAGGTTTGGGTCCCTGTCAGAAATTTATGCTCTACTTATAGGAAAGAAAAAGTACAGATGTGTAATTGAGGATGTAATTGATCACCTGGCACATGAAGAATGG
Organism: Gorilla gorilla gorilla; assembly: GCF_029281585.2. NCBI lineage: Eukaryota > Metazoa > Chordata > Mammalia > Primates > Hominidae > Gorilla > Gorilla gorilla. Next base: position 92,901,880 of record NC_073242.2, read on the forward strand.
CATTTCTAGTCTTGGAAACCTGATTTGACATCAAAACAAGAGGCATTATCAAGGCTTGAATTCTAGTTTCCTTCTTTGTACATATAGGCTTTTCACTGTAAAAGTAATTAGTATGGAATTGATGAAAAGAGAAGAAATAAATCACCACCAATTACTCCACCTAATTACCAGCAATAGAAACAATAATAATAATAATTAATTAATTGACTATTCACTATGGTCCTTGTGTTTCAGGTAAATTATTTTTAATCCTTGTACTTACTTTGCAAAGTAAGTGAAACTAGTATCTCTCTTTTATAGATAAGGGAAACCACACAGTGAGATTAAATAACTTATTTGTGCTTTTTTAGCTGTGGCATGTGGCTTTTTTAGATATTTTTTCCTGTGTAAATATGTATCTGCATATCTGTTGAGTTTTATATTATATTTGTCATTATATTATGCATTGGCTTGTATCCTTAACTTCTAAAATAATATCCTGTTTTATTACCTATGCATTTAATATGGTTAATATGCACTAAAAACATACAAATGTATATACCTTATTTTATCTAGCCAGTAATTTATATTTTGACCACTTGCCTTATTTTCCTCTTTATTTTTAACACCATGGATAATAATAATATTTTGTATAAAGCTTTTTTACCTTTTACATTATTTATGCAGGTTGGCTTTCTAGCTAAGTAATTGTTTTGTTAAAAGACATTAGTCTTATTTTTCCAATATATTTAAAACCAAAGCCAAATAAAAAGATATGTGCATATGACATATATCATAGTCACATTTGATTAAACTCTATGATTTTGGATTTTCCCAAACTCTTCACCAACTAGGATATAGAAATTCAGTTAGTAAAAATAGCTTCTTATTTTAAAAAATTTTGTGAAATCATCCTTCTGACAAGGAATTATTATTATTTTTCTTTTCTTCTTCTTTTTTTTTTTTTTTAGATAGAGTCTCCCTCTGTCACCCAGGCTGGGGTGCAATGGCATGATCTCAGCTCACTGCAACCTCTGTTTCCCAGGTTCAAGCTATTTTCATGTCTCAGCACCCCCTAGTAGCTGGGATTACGGGTGCCCGCCACCATGCCTGGCTAATTTTTGTATTTTTAGTTGTGACATGATGTTGCCATGTTGGTCAGGTTGGCTTCAAACTCCTGACCTCAGGTGATCCACCCACCTTGGTCTCCCAAAGTGCTGGAATTACAGGCGTGAGCCACCACTCCCAGCCTCTCACAAGGAATTATTAACCAGAATATATAAGAAGCTCAAACATCTCAGTAAAAGAAAAAGCAAATAATCCAATTAAAAAATACACAGATCTGAATTTCTAAAGAAGACATACAAATGGCCAATGAGTATATAAAAAAAAGTTCAACACCACTAACCACCAGGGAAATGCAAATCAAAATCACAATAAGATATCATCCTACCCCAGGTAAAAATGGCTTTCATAAAAGAAATAGATAGAAAATAACAGACACTGGTGAGGATGTGGAGAAAGGGGAATGTAAATTAGTACAGCCACTATAGAAAACTGTATGGAGGTTCCTCAAATTACTAAAAATAGATCTACCATATGGTTCCATAATTCCACTATTGGGTATATATTCTAAGAAAAGGAAATCAATATATTAGAGATATATCTTCACTCTCACATTTATTGTAGCACTATTCACAGTATCCAAAATATAAAATCAACCTAACTATCAATCAATGGGTAATTGGATAAACGAAAAATGCTGTATATATACACCATAGAATAGTTTTCAGCCATAAAAAATCAACATAGATAGAACTAAAGGTCACTCTCTTCAGTGAAATAAGCCAAGCAGAGAAGGACAAATATCACATGTTCTCACTTATATATGGGAGCTAAAAAGTGGATCATACGACAATAGAGAGGAGGTTTGTGGTTACCCGAGACTGGGAATGGTAGGGGAGAAGAGAGAATGAAAAGATGTTGATTAATGGGTGCAAACATGCAGTTTGATAAAAGAAATAAGATCTAGTGGTTGATAGATAGTAGGGTGGATATAGTTTACAATAATCTATTGTACATTTCAAAATAACTAGAAAATAATAATTTGACTGATGGAACATTAAAAAAAACATAAAGTGATAGATACTCCAAACATACCGATCTGATCTTTACAAATTACATGAGTGTATTAAATTATCACATGTATCCCCAAACTTTGTACATCTATGATGTATCAATAAAAACAGATAAAATAAAATAAAATAAATCAACATCATTTTTCCATTCTTGGATTATAAGGTATAATTCTGTCTAGGTCCTTAAAATAGAAGGACATACCACTTTGTGAATCTAAAGATATGACCCATTAAATAGTCTGTTCAAAAAGGTATTCTGTGCTTACTTCCATTTCAACTTGTCTATTCCATTCCTATTAATAACATTTTAAATGCTTGAATTAATATGGCAGAACATAATTAGCTAAATTCACTAGAATATAGCAAATCAATTTCTATTATATGATGTAAAATAAATGTGATGTCCTATAATGTTTATTAACTGATTATAGTAGAGACTTAAAGTAGATAAACAAATTCTAAGTATGCAAATCTACAGGCATTAATTTTAAATATGTTTAAGAACGTGTGGTTACACTATATGCATAATTTTGTGTATCTGTATGTGTGTGAATTCTCTTTTTAGATCATATTCGTGTCTTCCTAAAACAAATCTTAATCTAAATATATCAGCAAATGACTTCTATTAATTCATTCAGTAAAGCACCTGTTCTGTACCAGATTCCCTATCATCTTCTAAGTATATGATAAAAGATTAATTTATAATAACAAGTATAATAATTTTTGTTAAATTTATTCTTTCCATGGGGACCTCAAATGCATTATTTCAATCCTCATATCTTCCGCACCAAGCAAAAACATTGCTATTCTTGTCACAGGTGAGACAACTTAACAGTCACTTGCACAACATAATGTAGTTAGTAATTGGGTAAATAAAGATATTCAAGTCAGGACTATGTGGTTGCAAGTGGCAGGCATATAAATTGAACTATGGTGGAAGTTTGGAAATAATTTTATTGGAGGGTATATTAATAACCTATTGCTGAGCACAATCTACCTTAAAACTTAGTTACTTAGGAGTTATTCAGCATTTCTGGTGCTGATGAAATCCTTCAGCTTTTGTTTGTCTGGGGAGGTCTGTATTTCCCCTTTATGCTTGAAGGATATTTTTGCCAGATATACTATTCTAGGGTAAAAGTTTTTTTTTTCCTTCAGCACTTTAATATGTCATCATACCACTTTCTTTTGACCTATAAGATTTCCACTGAAAAATCTGCTGCTAGACATATTGGAGCTTAATAGTATGTTATTTCTTTTCTCTTGCTGCTTTTAGGATCCCTTCTTTATCCTTGATATTTGGGAGTTTGATTATTAAATGCCTTGAGATAGTCTTCCTTGGGTTAAATCTTCTTGGTGTTCTATAACCTTCCTGCACTTGGATATCAGTATCTTTCTCTAGGCTTGGAAAGTTATCTGTGATTATCCCTTTGAATAAACTTTCTACCCCTATCTCTTTCTCTACCTCCTCCTTAAAGCCAGTAAGTCTTAGATTTGCTCTTTTGAGGCTATTTTCTAGATTCTGTAGGCCTGCTTCATTGTTTTTTATTCCTTTTTATTTTATCTCCTCTGTGTACTTTCAAATAGCCTTCTTCAAGCTCACTAATTATTTCTCCTGCTCAATCAGTTCTGCTATTAAAAAACTCTGATGCATCCTTCAGTATTCCAATTGCATCTTTCAGCTTCAGAAATTCTGCTTGATTCTTTTTAATTATTTTAATGTCTTTGTTACATTTATCTGATAGAATTCTGAATTCCTTCTCTGTGCTATCTTGAGCTTCGTTGAGTCTCTTCAACACAGCTATTTTGAATTCTTTGTCTAAAGGTCACATATTTCTGTTTCTCCAGGACTGGTCCCTGGTGGCTTATTCAGTTCATTTGGTGAGGTCATGTTTTCCTGGATGGTGATGATGCTTGTAGATGTTCTTTGGTATCTGGGCATTAAAGAGTTAGGTATTTACTATAGTCTTTACTGTCTGACTGTCTGGGCTTATTTGTACCCATTCTTCTTGGGAAAGCTTTCCAGATATTATAAAGGAATTGGGTATTGTGATATAAGCTATATCTGCTTGAGGGGGCACCCCAGCCCAGTAACACTGTGGTTCTTGCAGACTCATTGAGTTGCCGACTTTATAATATTGGACAATATCCAAGAGAATTCTTTGGATTACCAGACAGAGACTCTCGTTCCTTTTCCTGACTTTCTCCCAAATGAATGGAGCTTCTTTCTCTGTTTTGTCACCAAAAGCTGGGGGTAAAGTGACACAAGTACCCATGTGGCCACCATCACTATCACTGCACTAGGTCAGACCTGAAGCCAGCACAGCACTGGGCGTCAACCAAGGCCTGCTGTAACTACTCCCTGGCTGTTGCCTATGTTCACTCAAGGCCTTGAGGCTCTACAGTAAGCTGGTCGCAAAGCCAACAAGGTTTGTGTCCTTCCCTTCAGAGCAGTGAGTTCTCTCAGGCCCTGTAAGAGTCCAGAGGTGCTGTGGGCTCTGTGGGAATCAGAGACTAGAGTCAAAAACCTGCGAAATATATCTGGTATTCTATTGCACTGTGGCAGAGCTGGGATGCAAACCACAAGATGAAGTCCTTCCCACTCTTCCCTCCCCTTTACAAAGGCAGAGGATCCTCACCCCATGGCCACTGCCACCACAGGCCATGGGGAGTACTGCCAGACTACCACTGATGTTCTGTTAAAGCCCAAGGACTCTCAAGTCAGCTTGTGGTGAATGCTGCCTGGCCTGGGACTCACTTTTCAGGACAGCGGGCTCCTCTCTGGCCCAGGGTATGTCCAGAAATGCTGTCTAAGAGTCAAGTCCTGGAATCAGGGACTCCACTTGGTGATGTACCCTCCTGTGGCCTTGCCAGTACCTAAGGAGCAAGACAAAGTTTCCTTTACTCTTCCCTCTGCTTTTCGTAGGAAAAAGGAGTCTCACCCCATAGACACCACTGCTAGGAATGTTCTGAGTCTCCCCTGAAGCCAGCAAGTCTCAGAGGCTCACCCAAGGCCCTCTCTGTAGTACCTGAGTACTACTGCTAGTTATTCAGGGTCCAAAGGCTCTTCAGTTAGCAGATGATGAATGCTGCCAGGACTGGGTCCTTCCCTTCAAAGCAGTGTGTTCCCTTCTGGCCCAGGGTGTGTCTAGAAATGTCATTCAGCAGTTAGGGTCTGGAATAGGGGCCTCACAACTCTGACTGCTGCCCTATCTTGCTGTGGCTGAGATGGTATCCAAGATGCAAGACAAAGTTCTCCTCAATCTTCCCTCCCCTCTCCTCTCCTCAAGTGGAAGGAAGGGGAGTTGTCTTTTGGAGCCGTGAGCTGTGCAGCCTGGGTTTACAAGAGGGGTGATGCCAATTTTTCCTTAGCCACCCTGTGTGTGTCTCAGAAAGTCATATGACCCCCCAGTCCACTGGTCCTGAGCCTAGTTCAGCACCAGGACTTGCACAAGAGTTGCAGTTCATATGGTCTAGACTGCTTTTCAAGTTTACTCGAGACCCAGAGCTCTTCAGCCCATGGTGGTAAGGGTTGTACAAGCTCAAGTTCTAACCACTGGGATCAGTGATTCCCCTCTACCTATGGCTGGTTTAAATGCTCCCTCTGTGGGTGGGCGTCAGCTGAGTTTCCTCCAGTTTTTCTTTCTGCTCTAACAGAACAGGACAGCACCGAGTTCAATGCCTCACAATTGCTGTGCTCTCCCTTTCCCAGTGCACAGAAATACTCTCAACACCATGCTGGGGTTGCTGGGGGTGGGGGTGGCATGGCATTGGTGATTCAGGACTGTTTTTTCTACTTCTTCAGTGCCTTTTTTTTTTTTTTGTAATGTGCAGTTAAAACCAGGTACTATGAGTGCGCACTTGATTTTTGTTTTTTTCTGAGGTTTTATTTGGTGTGAGTAGATAGTTGTTAAATTGGTGTCTTTGTGGGGGTGGGGTGATGAGTGAAGCCTTCTTTTCAGCCATTTTGCTCCACCTCCAATTGGCTATTTTAAAAATAACTACTAAAGGTAATATTAAAAGAGATCAAAAGTAAGACTGAAAGAGCGAGAGAAAAATAAATTAGCAATAGTGTAAAATGAAGGATTTACTGTTAGGGATTCAGAGAAACACCTGCAAGTGGCTTTGTGATTTAAGAACTGAATGCTTCTGAGAGCACAGAAGCCTTGCCTGCCCTAGCTTGTTCTTACCCAGACAAGAAATGCACAGCTTCATCTTCTGGCATTGCAATATAAAGTTTACCATCAAGAGGTTGCCTCTTAACAATGTCTTGCTAAGAATACCAGTGAAGAAAGTTGGATGCCACCCCAGTTTGGGAATAATTACTAAGTATGTGTTTTCACCAGGTTACTTTGACACTTAAAGTGTTAACTTCCTCTGAGCTACTACTTCAGTTTATCTCTATTGCCTATTATTTTCTATCCTCTTAAATGGAATTATATTGTGAAACTACTCAAAAGCTGTTAAAACAACTAGTAAAACATTTCAAACTAAATGCACGCAACCATTTTATTTTTCAGGAAATGTGTAACACTAAGATGAATACTAATCAATGTTGGTTCATGGTGTATTAAGTAGTTCTGAAGTAGTTTATCAAGAAAAAAATATAGAGGGGATATCTTCTGAAGGACATTAAGCCTAAAGTCCAATTTGCTAAATCTTCCTTTCAGAAGGAAAATAGGAAGCAATTGCAATGGACGCAGCAGGGATGCTAAGTTGTTCAGAATTGTTCTTACCATTAAATAAAAAACCCAACTAAAGGGTTCTTTTAAAGTAAGAGGCCAGGAAAGATGCATTCAATTTAGGACCTAGACTCAAGCATCTGGACCTTTAAAAAAGGGAGCTAAAATTTGTCTAACTTTCTTTGTTCATAGATAAGAAAAGTTTTTCATGGCCATAGTAGAAGTCAGAGGTGAAATTGGAAATTGCAATTTGCTTCATCAGGGAATTTCTTTTAGGTGGATTTTAGGATTTTAAATATTATTAAATACTAAAGAGTGACATTTGCTACTTGGTGTTTAATATGTAGTAGTTCACATGTTAATTCCTCTGGGAAGGATTTACATCTTCAAAAGTTAAGAAAATGACAAATATAATATTGCAGAAAGAACAAGTCAATTTTTACTGAGTGTATCTATGCCTTCAAACAAAAAAACTGAGTGCCTATCAAGCGTCTCATTGTTCTCTATAAAGTAAATGATATTGTTAAGACAGGTACTGTTGCAGCTCTTCTGATTCAAAGTGTTTTCTCTGCGATTAGAGAACCAAAGATAGGTAAAGTTGACATCTTAGCATTATTCTGTTCTGAAACTTTGTTCCCTTTTTCTAAGAAATGGAATATAAATGTACATCTGCTCCAATTTTCTACTCATACTGGACCTCCTCAAGTTCTTTTTCACCACATCATTAAAAGCAATGTCTGACTCATTTGAACTTGACATTCATGTTGTATTTTTCTTGTATTATGAGTCTTTCTTGAATCTCTGTTGCTTCTCCAGAGAAACAGTAATCTCCTAAATAGTAGAGATAACCATACTTAATGTATAGCTGGGATCTTTGCAATATGTTATAGTTTTATTTTGTTTCTACTCTTTTCCTTTGCTTCGTTGTCTTTAAGTTTTACACTCATGATGCCTTGAGTTTGAATCCAGACTCTCATGTTTACCACTTGTGTGAGCCATGAGTAGTTATTTTTTTCTGATGGCTCAGGGTTTCAGCTTTTCTGTCTGTAAAATGAAGGTTACCAGTATACATAATTCTTAGGTTTTTGTAAGCATGAAATGAGATTATACCTGTAAAGTGCTTTAAAGAGTGTCTAGTACTTGCTAGGCATTGAAATAATATTGCAAATTCATATTAACTTGGTAACACTCTATTATTATTATTTGCAATAATATTACAAATTTATATTAACTTGATAACACTCTAATTATCAAGCATAGCATACACACATATAATAATTATAATCATCCATTGTGGAATATCTGGAATATATATTGGTATAAAGTTTGAAATAATTATACTATTAGTGATGTATTTGGTGCTGACACTTGAATACATCTGACACTAATGCATACATATTTAATGTTTAAAGACTAAATAGTATTTCTTTTTAGGTTCACAACAGTTATATCCTGTCTCCACTGTATCACTGCAACTCCAACCATATGTAAGTCCTGGAGCAAACATACCTTGATGTCCCCAAAATCTTTAACTATTCAATTCTGTTAGTTTTTTCTGCTTTTCTCTCCCACTAACTTTTTGAATCTAATTTTAATTTTAATTAAAATTTATTTTTTTTTTTTTTGAGACAGAGTCTTGCTGTGTCGCCCAGGCTGGAGTGCAGTGGTGCAATCTCAGCTCACTGCAAGCTCCACCTCCCGGGTTCATGCCATTCTCCTGCCTCAGCCTCCTGAGTAGCTGGGACTACAGGCGCCTGCCACTGCACCTGGCTAATTTTTTGTATTTTTAGTAGAGATGGGGTTTCACCGTGGTCTCGAACTCCTGACCTTGTGATCCGCCTGCCTCAGCCTCCCAAAGTGCTAGGATTACAGGTGTGAGCCACGCGCCAGGCCTTAAAATTTAATTTTAATTAATTCTACCTTCCCCCTGTTCTATCTTCTCTCACTCTTAGAAAGTAAATCTAGAGATCTTTCTTAAATTCTTGCTTCTTGTTAACATAGGAATTTTTCATATTGACCTTATATTAGGGTATTATTTATCTAACAGTACAGTCATGTGACACACAATAATGTTTTGGTCAACTATGGACCACATATATAATGGTGTTCCCACAAGATTTTAATGGAGCTGGAAAATTCCTATCGCCTAGTGATGTCATAGCACAATGCATTACTGAGGTATTTGTAGCGATGCTACGGTAAATAAGCCTACTGCACTGCCAGTCATATAAAGGTCTAACACATTTGTGTAGAGTACATAATACTTGATAGTGATAATGAACAACTGTTGCAGGTTTATGTGTTTACAATACTACATGTTTTATTATTGTTTTAGAGTCTATCTCTTCTCCTTATTTAAAAAAACAGTAACTGTAGAACAGCTTCAGGCAGGTCCTTCAGAAACTGTTTCTGAAGGCCGGGTGCGGTGGCTCACGCCTGTAATCCCAGCACTTTGGGAGGCCGAGGCGGGCGGATCACGAGGTCAGGAGATCGAGACCATCCTGGCTAACATGGTGAAACCCCGTCTCTACTAAAAATACAAAAAATTAACCGGGAGTAGTGGCGGGCGCCTGTAGTCCCAGCTACTCGGGAGGCTGAGGCAGGAGAATGGCGTGAACCCGGGAGGCGGAGCTTGCAGTGAGCTGAGATTGCGCCACTGCACTCCAGCCTGGGCGACAGAGCCAGACTCCATCTCAAAAAAAAAAAAAAAAAGAAACTTTCTGAAGAAAGCATTGTTACCACAGGAGATGACAGCTCCATGCTTGTTATTGCCCCTGAAGACCTTCCAGTGAGACGCGAGCTGGAAGTGGAAGACAGTGATACGGATGACGCTGACCTGTGTAGACCTAAGCTCATATGTATGTTTGTGTATTAGTTTTTCAGAAAGTTTAAAAAGTAACAATAAAATAAATTAAAACATTTTCAAATAGAAAAAAAGTTTATAGAATAAGAATATAAAGAAAAATATTTTTATACAGCAGCATGTGCTAAGTATTCTTACAAATAAATTTAAAAAATTTAAAAGTTTACAAAGTTTGAAAGTTACAGTGTAAGGTATGGGTAATTTATTATTGAAGAAAGAGATATTTTAAAAATACATTTAGTGGGCCAGGCACAGTGACTCACGCCTGTAATCCCAACACTTTGGGAGGCAGAGGCAGGTGGATCACCTGAGGTGAGGAGTTCGAGGCCAGCCTGGCCAAAATGATGAAACGCCATCTCTACTAAAAATACAAAATTAGCTGGGCATGGTGGCAGGCATCTGTAGTCTCAGCTACTCAGGAGGCTGAGGCAGGAGAATCGCTTGAACCCAGGAAGCGGAGATTGCAGTGAGCCGAGATTGTGCCATTGCACTCCAGCCTGGGCAAGTGAGTGAGACTCTGTCTCAAAAAATAAATAAATAAATAAATAAAATAAAAATACATTTAGTGCACTTAGTGTAGCTTAAGTGTAAAGTATTTATAAAGCCTACATTAGTGTACAATAATGTCTAGGTCTTCACATTCACTCACTCACTGACACCCAGAGAAACTTCCAGTCATGCAAGCTTCATTCGTTGTAAATGCCCTATACAGGTGTGCCACTTTAAATCTTCTGTACCATATTTTTATTGTATGTTTAGATACATAAATGCTTCATTGTATTACGACTGCCTACAGTGTGCAGTACAATAACATGCTATACATGTTTGTAACCTAGGAGCAACATGCTATACCATATAGCCTAGGTATATAGTAGGCTATGGTATCTAGGTCTGTGCAAGTACACTCTATGATGTTTGTACAATGACAAAATTGTCTAATGATGCATTTCTTAGAATGTATCTGATTCATGATGATATTCTCCTATTAATCTTGGACTCATAGAGAAGCAAAGAAGAGACAGTCTTATTGGCACTGTTTCCCATTTTAAACCACACAGAGTATATATAAGGTTACTTCCATTGCTCAAAAAGGTAAATAGAGACCCAGTTCATAAAGGTGTCAGAATGTGTCAGAGAATGTGGTTACTGTGACATTTAACAGAAGGCATTTATTAGCTTTTAAGCACAGAAAGAAAAGGAGAAATCTCTGTGAGTATTATTATCATGTGAAATCCTTCCAGAGTTGCTTGCCTGCTTAGTGGCTGCAATGTACTGCCTCCTTTTTACGTTGCTGTTATACACACACAGATTAATTTCTGTCTAGTGCTTTGGAGCTCCATTAGATTGTTTTTGATGACTAAACTAACATACCTTGAAAGACCTTTTTATTGAATTTTCCAGGCCGTCAGAAGACTTGCCAAAGGGATTTTTGTATAAGAGCCAAGGCTTTTTATTATATAGTGATTTCACACATGGTCTAGTGAGAAAAGACCTTTAATTTTTGCCTTGTAGAGGCCACTACACAACAAAATGGGGAGATGAGACATTGACAAATTTCTGTTGACATTTCGCAAGGATGTTCTGGTCTGGGGATAGTTCTTAGTTGAACTTTCTACAAGGGGAAGTGGACTCTGAGATTTCCTGTACCTTCATCCTGCACGTCATTCAGTCTCTTGATATTTCTGTTGTAGAGACTATTGGGATGTCTGATGGTATATATCAAATACCCACTATGAACTAGGTACTGTGCTGTAACTATCCATTTGTTATTTCATTGTATCCTCATACCAACCATAAAACAGTAAGTAACATTACTATAATTTTACAGAAAAGTAAAGCAACCCAATTAAGTGATTTGGATAACATGGAACAGATTACAATGTGCATATTTTTGAGTTACAGGTGAGTTTTTCTAGAAAAGATCTTTTACTGTTCTAATGGTAAGATTATAGCATCTTATTTCTAATAACTGCAGCCAAGGTTATTAGAAAAATAACAGCAGGAATTGGTTGTTGATTTAAGGATTTTGTTTTATAATGTACTTCTTTCTTCTTAAGTGAGTAGTCAGTACCTAATTTGAAAAATATGCACATGCATTAATGTATAAAGATGAAAATCATGATCAGCCAAATCCTACCATTCAGAACTAATTAAAGGCAGTCCTTGCTTTGTACATTTTCAATAGGGATATTTCAGTGGCAATGCCTTATTAAAATAACACACCAGTCCCTCAACAACACAGTTCAAATGTCCGTTACCACAGTCTATTAACTGTGAGCAATTGCATAAAGTACAAACTTCACTGTTAACTCTTGAGTCCACAAATCACTACATGAATGGCAAATGTGCATCATGATCCACTGATCAATCACATTACTTCTTATCACATTTGGCAGTGACTGGACACTGCACGTCTATTTTTTAGGTCATGCATAGAAAAGAAGTTATGTACTTGTGTCACCTCCTTATCTTCCAGTGATGAACCCATGGTAACATTTTACAAAATTTGATAATCAAAAGAAAGAATTAGGTAGCAAGGATGAATGTGCAGAAAAGAAACAAAAGTGGTAGCATTGAAAGTGAAACTGGATTTGATTAGAATATTTGAAAATGGCAACAGCAAAGTGATGAGCATCCTGGAGGAAGTAACAACAGTATGTATATAAGATGACAGAAGTGTTTACCGTACTTTGTTTGAATTGAACATGAAATGGAGTTATAGAATAAATAGCTGACCATGGGAACACTGCCACTGCCACAGTTTAAGAGACTCTAGGTATGCAGTCAGAGAAACTTAGTGAAGGTAAATTTACTCACATACATGAGGAATGTGTCTGTGACAAAAAAGATGAAACTAACCCAGAGGAAATGATACTCACAAAAACTTCACAGTAAAAGAATAGCTCCTTTAAAAGTATAGTTCAGAGGCATTTTATGACATATAAAGTATGAAGAATAAAGTGTTGGGGAATGATCCAAATGTAGAAAGGTTTATCATAATTTATTAATACTAGAAAAGATACCCTGTATGGTAAATTATACAACAAGAAGAGAATAAGCACAGTTCAGACTATACCTGATCAGTTTATTTTTTTTTTTGGCATGAAATAAAACATTTTAATGCATAAGTCTCCAGTGTTTTAATTAGAGTACACAAAATAAATCTCGATTTACTACTTTCTTTTTATTTCCCAGATATATCTGTGATCAAAAGCAAGAGAGTTTTCATCATTTTGACAATTTTTATAAAGATCACAGACAATCACAACTTTTCCAACTGATTTTTAAAACCACTTTTCACTTTTCTTTTTTTTTTTTGAGACAGAGTCTTGCTCTGTTGCCCAGGCTAGAGTGCAGTGGCGCGATCTTGGCTCACTGCAACCTCTGCCTCCCGGGTTCAAGCAATTCTCCTGCCTCAGATTCCTGAGTAGCTGTGATTATAGGCGCATGCCACCACGCCCAGCTAATTTTTGAATTTTTAGTAGAGATGGGGTTTCACCATGTTGGTCAGGCTGGTCTTGAATTCCTGACCTCGTGATCTGCCTGCCTCAACTTCCCAAAGTGCCGAGATTACAGGCGTGAGCCACCACACCTGGCCCCACTTTTCACTCTCTATGTTCATGGATATGTTTGCGGCTCTGCACTACTGTCCAAACTGAGGACATCCAGTAGTGGATTTTGTATAAAATGATGTGGTTCTCATGACCAGAGTTCACTTAATTTTATCCTAGAAGACCTAATCTATGTTGGAACATTTGCGTTAATCCATGGCTGTTCACCAGCTTTGGGTTGCATGGTGTAGCTATACCTAGGGACTCCGATACTTAAGGTCTGTCTCCAACCCAAAACTGTATTTATTATAATGATGCATAAATCTTCCACTGTAAAAGTAGAAGCCATTTTAAATCTCTCTGGAAATAATTATTTACTTCCTGATTCCAAATGACAACTAGATTTCTCTTTTTATCCCCAAAGCTACATGACATTTCTTGCACAAAGACACAAAAGAAACAACTGGTAATATCATCAATCGCTTCATATTAAATCATTTTGATAATTTTGATGTACTATACAAATTACATCATCATTTATTTTGCTTTGTTCAATGAAAATTATAACATAGGCTTTCATTTTTAAAGGAATTACTCCTTAATATGGATACAGTACTGTATGAAAAGACATCACGTGGCTGAATTATAATTAGTTTCTTGTTGATGACTTAGGTGGATTTAGATTTTAGCAATTCTAAACATGACTGCAAAAAATATCTTTTTCTTCAAATTGTTCACATTTGAGATTATTTCCTGTGATATTATTAAGTTAGAAAGCATAAACAAAAGAATTTTGATATATATTATAAACATTTTCTGGTAGTATACTTTTAATTTCCTTTGCTTTAAAAAAACATTCTGGGTGAATTTATTCTAACAGGATCTGAATCCCTCTGCTCATAATGGAATAATAGTTCACAAAAATGATGTGGCAGGATTTTGTTCTGCCTTCAACCTGCACATAGAGTAGCAAGCAAAGGCAGTGAAAGGAAGTTCATTTTCATATTCCTATTTAATAAAGGATTATTTCAAGGCACAATACTATTGTATGTAAGTTACTGGAACCAAGGCAAAAAATCTACATTGGAATCACATTTCCAAGGTATGTGACTGCAAATACATGTTTTGACATGTTTTTATTCTGAAGTTCAAGAGAAAAGATATAATATTTTCTTATTCATTGTTATCAATTCAGGAAATAAACCAAAAAGTATTTGCAGATTAAATCTTTCTATGTAGACTCCTTCATCTATTGGCAGAACTAGTTTATCTGCTTTCCTGTTAGTATGCTTGTCCGGTCCAAAGAAATGCCTACAAATCACTAGTATGTCACTGTTCCACTCATTTGAGGCTCAAGATCAATATGAGGCATTGAAAATAAAACCAAAATATTCTACAACAGCAAATAGAATTGAGAAATAATTTTGTAAACATTTTGAAGACTTTTATTGCCTTGAAGTGAAATCATTTCATTTTATAATTATCAAGTGTTTGTTAACTCTTTACTATGTATATCAATCATGTTTCTTAAAAATATTCTTGTAAAAGAGGGAGTCTTGCATGAACAAACATGACCTGAGTCTTCTGCCCACAGTCACATACTGGCTTATCAAAAAGATTATCAAAGCATCTAGATCACGTGTTCACCTGTTGTTTTTTTTTAAATCCCCTCTTAATCTCTTTTACTTCACCTTAAAATATTGATTATCAAATATCATGTATGAAAAACTGAAGAGGTTCTGTAAGATGTCATTTTTTATGGAAGATGATATATTTATATACTTATTAGAATTGAGTATCCAGCTAATTCAAAGCTAGATGCCAGTGTTTAAAAGATCTAGCCCAATCATGCTTGCCCTTAACTTGGGCTTGCACAGTTCAACATCACACCTGAGTGTCTGTGGAATTTATCAGGATTCTTAACCCATAATGGGCTCTGAATTCCATTTATATTTCCCCCAACACTAGGTAACTGCTAAAATCTTTGCTGAGCTTCTCAACCTCTATGAGGTACATTTCTTTTTATTCTTTTAACTTCCTACTCTGTATGGAACAAATACCAATGAGTAAAGAAATTTAGGTAATAAGCCAAAACAGGGACCTAGATCACTCTAATGATCAGATCTTAATATAAAAGTGGCAAATACTTTTAAGGAAATAGATGACAAGGTGAAAAATTTGAACAGAAATTGGAATCTATATTTAAGTATTAATAGAAATTTTAAAACTGAAAAATAAAATTTTAGTTTGTAGATTTATCAACAGAGTGGACATAGCAGATTAAAAAGGAAAGAAAGAAAATAGTGAATCCAAAAATCTGCCAAAAGAAAACATCCAGATTGAATCACAAAGAGCAGAAAGTGAAAGAATACATAGAAAATAATGTCAGAGACAATAAGACAATGGTTACAGGTAGTAACTAAATGTAATTAGAAACTCAAAAAAGGGAGAGAGATATTGATGAAGAAGCAGTATTTCAACAGCTAATTCCTTGGAATATTCCAAAATTGGTAAACACCAACAACCTGTAGTTTTAAGGTATTCTAGGAACTCCAAGGAGGAAAAACCAAAACCATAACCAAAAGCAACATCTAACAAAAACAAAGAAACATAAAAACCTTAGGGATATAACTGTACTGAAAGCCAAAAGCAAGAGAAAATGTTGAAAACAGACAAAAGAAAAATATACATTATCAAAAAAAGAACCACTTTAAGTTTTAAAGGTGATGTCTCAGCAACAATGATGGAGCCCAGACATAAAAAAATAGTATCTTTGGAGTGCTAAAAGAAAATAACTGCAAGGTTGATTTCTATAACTAGTAAAAGTATCCCTCAAAAATAAAAGTAAAATAAAGACATTTTGACAAACAAAAGCTTAGAGAATTGGAAAAGAGCAGACTTACAGTAAAGAAATTGTGAGAAAAAAAATGTTTTTCAAGCATGAAAGCAGAAGAAAATCCCAGACAAAAAATCAGAAATGAAGAGAAAGAAAGACCATCTCAAAGGGTTAAATATGCTGCTAATTTAAAAGTGTATTATCTATTTTACACAAAATTATAACATCCCTTGAAATTTAAAATATGTGTAGAAATAGAATACATGGCAACATTAACAGAAAATCAACTTTTAAATGGAGCTTAAATATCCAAAATACTTACATTTTCTGGTCAATGGTAAACCTACTAATTTATACTAGACCCTACAGAGTCAAGAATATTCAATGTGATTTAAAGAAAACACAAGCAATATTAGAGTAAAAGCATGCATATTTAGGAACTAGTAGAGACATTGAATAACTAAAATATAAATTTCATTAATAAAAAGATTAGAAGAAACAAAGAAAGATTGAACTAAGAGAAAATAAAAATTTAAATAATAGACTTAAACCAAAATAAGTCAATATGTTAAATATAAATACATGAATGCTTCAACAAAAAAATAAGATTTTCAGACAGGAAAAAAAAAATCAACTACATCCTCTTTCTAAAAGTCACAAACTATGTAT
Organism: Gorilla gorilla gorilla; assembly: GCF_029281585.2. Lineage (NCBI taxonomy): Eukaryota > Metazoa > Chordata > Mammalia > Primates > Hominidae > Gorilla > Gorilla gorilla. The sequence goes on from NC_073242.2 coordinate 92,918,595, forward strand.
AAGAAAGGAGAAAAATTAAAAGTAAAATGGTAAAGTTCTGGTTACCATTTCAAGATGTAAGGGGCTTGGAAGTTATCACTTGCATGGACAGAAGAAGAAAAAATCCGAAGAAACGGAAAATCCACAACTTTTCTTGGGTCCAAGGGAGAACTCAAGTCCCAAGACAAAAGTGTGGACTGTGAAAATTGTAGAAATGGTTAAATACAGAGAGTCATTGCTGATCAGAGAAGCCCGCTTGCATCAACCTGCCACTGAGGCAAGTACTGGGGTAGAAAAACTTAAATCATAATAGGTGAAAGACTGGAGGCTCAGTGTGAACAAACTTGAGAGTTAAAAACTCCAGGGGGCCTAGTCTTAAGGGAGCCCCAAACTTTCTTGAGTTTTACCTCCAGGAACCCCACTAGGTTCTCGGTGTGCAGAATGAAAAAAAAAAATCCCCTCATATTTATCAGGTGGAAAAGAAAAGTAACAGTTTTTAAATACTTCTGAGTATTCTGTTCTCTTTAACAAAAGTCTGCCTGCAAAAGAAACTATTTTGCCAGACCCTTACAGTTTTGAGTTGCACCAAAGAATAACCAATCTGGAGCAAGAGAAATACTTAGTTCTAGCCCCTAAGCCCCCTAGAAATATCAACAAGAAGAAATAACCCAATTAACAAATAGGCAAAAGTTCTAAACAGACAATTCACCAAAGAAGATAAATAGATAGCAGATGTGCATATGAAAGATGCAAATAAAACTCCAACTTTTATTTGCAGCTCCCTAATGAAAACCTCATGTTTTATTGGAGAACTGCAAGTAAAAATGAGAAACCACCATACACCTATTTAAATGCTTAAAATCCAAAACACAGAATCAAATTCTAGGGAAGACATGAAGCAATAGGAACTCTCATTCATTGCTGATAGAAATGTAAATGGTACAACCACTTTGAAAGGCAATTTGGCAGTGTCTTGCAAAACTAAACATACTTTTGTCACAACATTCAGCAATTGTGCTCCTTTCAAATTAATTGAAAAATACGTGTCCATGCAAAACATGCAAATGGGTGTTTATAGGAGTTCTATGCATTATTGCTAAAATTTGACATAAGGAAGATGGCCTCCAGTGTGTTAATGGATAAACAAACTGTGGTATATGCATGCAATGGAATATGATTCAGTGATAGAAATGGGTGACTGGACAAGACATAGAGGAATGTAAGTCAACATTGCTAAGTGAAAGAAGTCAAACTGAAAAATCTACAAACTGTATGTCTAAATACTGTATGATATTCTATAAACCAATGTTGCCTCAGTCGGTACCTTTTTCCCTTTGTGATATTGCTGGTACCACACATTTTGCAGATAATGATGTATGTTGAGCCCAAAGTGAATTTTAGAATATCTCTACCTCAGCATGGCACTTGCCATATTCTAAAAGGAACATTACATTACACATGCACTGAAATACATATCAATTTTAGGTATGTGCTCTCAGCTGATTGTGAAAGGTAAATGAAGAAGCAAGTGAAAAGGAATATCTAGCCTTAATTACTACAAACATGAATGTAAAATTATTTAACATATTCAGGCTTTTTTTCTTCTGTAATTGTGAGTTTAGGACTAAACAATAAACAATTTGTAATGACCCAGTTGAGCACTAAAATTCTGCATATGCGCATACACACAACCACATAAACAGAGGAAGTCTTGAGTTAATGTCATCCATAGGTTCTTGGAAATTGTGACTTTCAGGAAAAGAATGTATAATGAAACTAATTTTCCCATAGGTTAATTGATATAAACAAGACTTAAGCTCTTACAGCATATTTCTGGTCAGGAAAACCACCAAACTTGTACATAAAGATCAAAACACGTCTAATATTAAACATTGAAATAAATGGGAACTATGCATACATTTAAGAAAGACTAATGATAAGTGAGATAATTATTTACCCGCTTGTTTCAGTTCAGGGTCATGGGTGGTCAGATCCTATCCCTTGCAGCATGGGGCTCCAGGCCTCCCTGGACAGGATGACATTCCCTTGAAAGGGGCACCCACACTCACTCACACTGGGACTGTTTAGTCATGCCAATTAACCTGAAATGCACCTCTTTGGGATGTGGGAGGAAATCTGAGTGCCCAGAGAAAACCCACCTGAACATGGGGAGAACTTGTCAACTGTACCCAGACGGTGGTCTGACCAGGAAGCAATTTACTCCCCCTTGATGGGGGAAAAAAATTAAAGTTGATCTTTATAACAAAATGACCTTGAATGAAACAATGTTATTAGAGGACCTGCTGTAAACACATGTGCTTCTGTATGTGTAAACACACAGTGGTGGTACAACGTAACTTCTATAAGACAATCTGTTAAAATTTAGGACATGAACACAGGGAGATTAGTTTCCTAGAGTTCTATAAGCATCAGAAAAATAAGAACTATTTTAAATAGTGTCTACATTAAAAAATCTATTTCCTTCCCCTCACCAACATGAAAAAGAGGAACTAAAGAAAATCTATATGGATTGACATAAGAGAAAAAAAAAGAGCTCTGCATGGGGAAAGGATAGTGTCTGTTTTGAGATGCAGGGATAGTTAAACTATATTTTCTTTTATTTTGTTTATTTGGGTTTTAAAAAATTTCTTAATGAAGCAATGCTATTTTAAAAATATATACAATTACATATATATCTACACACAACACTCAAAATGAAGGAAAAAAATTCTGTTCAGAATGCCAAAAAGCAGCTGGATATGAAGAATGCTTCATTTTATTATTTTCAAATATCCTTGACTTAAATAATGATTTATTTATTATCAAAAACTCTGTTTGATGCAATAGGTTGATCGGCATTTCACTGAGCCAATTTTATTATTAAATCAAAGGCTACCTCTGTGGCCCACTGAAGATTCACATCTTCTTTTGAGAGTGATTTTGTTCTAAATTTTCCTTGCTGCGTAGAGTGTCATATTCTAACATTTTTTTCTGCAACCATCTGGCCTTGGTGTAAGAAATCAATTCCACAGCAGCCATCGAACTCTGGTGCACTGAAAGACATGTCCAAACTAAGCTTCTCTCAATATCTTTAGCACAACTGACCTTTTGTTCTTGCAGAAGCAGGCTCAATTGGAACAAGAAGGAACCTGTCATGCCATTTCCCTGCTACAATATTCATTAGTTGGGGGCCGTGATCTTCTGCATCTCTACAGCAGATTCTTGTTAACAAGCCTCAAGTCAGCAATCTGCTATTTCCCCGTGCCTCTGTAATGTTTTATCAGGATAACTAATTCTTAAATGAGCATTTTCTCATGGCATATTCTCTTAACGCTTTCAGACACTGTTCTCTCCAACAGCTATCCTTTGAAGACAGGAACATCTATACACTACAGCAAGGCATTTCAGCACCCCTGGCACCCCACAGGCCAGCCCTCCCACCGTCACTACTGAGACACCGTCCAGGCACAGCAATTAGTACAAAGTAGAAGTTTAGTCACCAGGAACCTGTGCATCTCTGGGTTTGATGTGTTTAGCCAAGAAAAGTGGGTGAAGATCCTTCTTGATTCAAACATTTTAGGAAGAAGACCCTTTTTTTCCTTATTCTTAACAAATGATTTTGAAAAATGGCTCCAGGCTCTGTACAAGTATGTAAAAGAACATAAAAGGACAAATTTCAGGTCAATCTATACCTTAGTAAAAAGAGTATTGGTATTTTAGTATTACTATATATTTGTATAATGCATATTATATCATAGTTTTCACTTATAGAGTTCTTCATATTATGTTCAAATAGGCTACATTAGGAGAAGAAGATAGGGACACATATGGGCTGAAGAAAGATAAATGATATGGTTTGGCTGTGTCGCCAACTGAATCTCATCTTGAATTGTAACTCCCACAATTCCCACGTGTCATAGGAGGAACCCGGTGGGAGGTGATTGAATTATGGGGGCAGGTCTTTCCTGCGCTGTTCTCATGATAGTGAAAGAGTCTAACAAGATCTGATTGTTTTAAAAAGAGGATTTCCCCTGCACAAACTCTCTTCGCCTGTCGCCATCCATGTGAGATGCGACTTACTCCTCCTTGCCTTCTGCCATTATTGGGAGGCCTCCCCAGCCACGTGAAACTATGAGTTCAATTAAACCTCTTTCTTTTGTAAATTTCCCAGTCTTCGGTATGTCTTCATCAGCAGCATGAAAACGGACTAGTACAGTAGCCTACCAAGAATAAGTTATGAGATTTTACAAGACAATTCAGCTGACAAAATAATGACCACATGATCAAGATGCCAAATACATAAGCATGATATCTTTGTTCTGGAATTTATCTGAGGGGAAAAATTGTGAAGTAATACACTTTCTCAAATCCATGAGACTGGAACTCGGAGTGTCTAAAGGTAGCCCTCTTGGAAGTAGATTTTATGTCATCAGATGTCCTATTGGTTTCATGAGGGTGCAGAACTAGTTGTTCTCTATTCCTATAATAACATCCTTCCTTCCTTCTATTTTTCTTTCTTGTCCACGTTTTGTGCCTGGATCTTCATTTATAAAGGTGACTGATTGATGCCATGGAAAGGCTAATCATCATAAAATATTTTTACTACTTATATCTCCCTAAAGACGGGCATCCAATGCTATTCAGGGCCACAGGAGAAGCATCTGGTTTTGGTCAAGACAAGAAGTAACAGTGAGGGAGAAAACTAGGGCAGAGCCTGTACTGGGGTTTCTTCAGGAAAGACAGGGCAGGGCAGAATAAAGAACTTAAGGTTGGCCAATATGAATACAGTTGACAGGCTCTGGGCTACAGGGAGAGTCTCCAGTGGGCTGCTACCTCACTCTGGGTTGACTTAGGGCAGGGGACATACTGGTTTGGTGTGGGAGAACTAAATAAAGAGGGTAGTTGGAGGGTAGAGACTGCCGACTGGTTGGCTTGCATATGAAATTCATGCTTCTGCAGAGCCCTTTACTACCTCGAAGAACTGAATAGTTCTGGTAGGGCATCAAGAATAAAGAATATAAGAAAATATAATTAACATAACAGACCCTGTGATGAATGGATGGCAAATAAACAAATATGAAGTCTAAGTAAACGTGGTTAAAACAACACATTTCTCGGAGTGGGTATGTAGACTAAGATTCAGAAATTCTGTTGATACATTTAAACTTCAACTAGTATAATCTAAAGTAGAGCTTGCCAATATTAGAAAAAAAATGTCTGTTAATGAAGAACCAATTTCAATGAATCTGGAATAACCATTTTTGTCAGTCCTCCAAGATGAAGTCAAGAACCTTAAGGATTCTTTCCAGAAAGGAATAGGCTAACGTTGAGTTAATGACAAAAAGATGAAAAGGAACAAAGGGAGAGGAGAACAGGAAAGAGGATCAGAGGAAAATAAGCCTATTAAACACTGATCTTTTTTAGTTTGTTTGTTTTTGAAATGGAGTGTTGCTCTGTCGCCCAGACTGCAGTGCAGTGGTGCGATCTCGGCTTGCTCCAACCTCTGCCTCCTGGGTTCGTGCCATTCTCCTGCCTCAGCCTCCCAAGTAGCTGGGACTACAGGTGCCCACCACCACGCCTGGCTAATTTTTTGTATTTTTAGTAGAGATGGGATTTCACTGTGTTAGCCAGCATGGTCTCGATCTCCTGACCTCGTGATCCGCCCGCCTCAGCCTCCCAAAGTGCTGGGATTACAGGCGTGAGCCACCACGCCCAGCCAAACATTGATCTTAAATAGAGTGAATGTACTCAAAGGTAATTCATGCTGTGCACCAACTTATGGACCATTTGTGTTCATGGTTAGCTAAAATCAAGAGTCTTCCTCCCAGTGATGGCTTGCCTATTGACACCCTCTCATGTGTTTGACATGCCTGTGGAGTTAAGGAAACAAAAAGGCACTTTGAAAGAGTATTGCTATATATAGCCGTGTAGGCTGGACATAAGACCTCATGGGAAAGTCATGGTGACTGCTCCTTTTGTTCATCGATACTTTTAAAAGGTAGCAGTGTCACTGTGGAGGAAGATGTTCTAGCACAAACCTCTTTAAGTGTGTTAAGGAGATTCAAACTTCACTTGAAATATTGGACAAGATGGCCTCTACATTTCCACTTCTTTATTAGACTTTTGACCTTATGTCAATACTTCTTACATAACAGTACAGGAAACTTTTTTTTTACTGGGGGCTGGAGGGAAACAGTTAAAATTCTGTGGGCTTCTGGGTCAATGGAGTAATAATTACAGCCAAGAACTATCCTATGTCAAGGAAGAACAGTGAAAATGTCATCCAAGGGATTAAAAAATACGTGTAATTCTTTCTCCTAAGAAAATGTCTTTAAGAGGAGGTTCCAAGATGGCCAAATAGGAACAGTTCCAGTCTACAGCTCCCAGCATGAGCAATGCAGAAGACAGGCGATTTCTGCATTTCCAACTGAGGTACCGGGTTGACCTCACTGGGGCTTGTTGGACAGTGGGTGCAGCCCACAGAGTGTGAGCCCAAGCAGTCTGGGGCATTGCCTCACCGGGGAAGTGCAAGGGGTTGGGGAAATCCTTTTCCTAGCCAAGGGAAGCCAGGACAGATGGCACCTGGAAAATCAGGACACTCCCACCCTGATACTGTGCTTTTCCAACGGTCTTAGCAAACAGCACACGAGGAGATTATATCCCTCCCACGCCTGGCTCGGAGGGTCTCACGCCCATGGAGCCTTGCTCTCTGCTAGCACAGCAGTCTGAGATTGAACTGCAAGTTGGCAGTGAGGCTGGGGGAGGGGCATCCACCATTGCTGAGGCTTGAGTAGGTAGACAAAGCAGCCAGGAAGCTCGAACTGGGTGGAGCCCACAGCAGCTCAAGGAGACCTGCCTGCCTCTGTAGACTCCACCTCTGGGGGCAGGGCATAGCTGAACAAAAGGCAGCAGAAACTTCTGCAGACTTAAACGTCCCTGTCTGACAGCTTTGAAGAGAGTGGTGGTTCTCCAAGCATGGAGTTTGAGATCTGAGACCAGACAGATCGCCTCCTTAAGTGGGTCCCTGACCCCTGAGTAGCCTAACTTGGAGACACCTCCCAATAGAGGCCACATCATACAGCCGGGCACCCCTCTGAGATGAAGCTTCCAGAGGAAGGATCAGGAAGCAGCATTTGCCGTTCTGCAATATTTGCTGTTCTGCAGCCTCCACTGGTGATACCCAGGCAAACAGGGTGTGGAGTGGACCTCCAGCAAACTCCAACAGACCTGCAGCTGAAGGTCTTGACTGTTAGAAGGAAAACTAACAAACAGAAAGGACATCCACACCAAAACCCGATCTGTACATCACCATCATCAAAGACCAAAGGTAGATAAAACCACAAAGATGGGGAGAAACCAGAGCAGAAAAGCAGAAAATTCTAAAAATCAGAGCACCTCTTCTCTTCCAAAGGAACTCAGCTCCTTGCCAGCAACAGAACAAAGCTGGATGGAGAATTACTTTGACGAGTTGAGAGAAGAAGGCTTCAGACGATCGGTAATAATAAACTTCTCCGAGCTAAAGGAGGATATTCGAACCCATCGCAAAGAAGCTAAAAACCTTCCAAAGAGATTAGACGAATGGCTAACTAGAATAAACAGCCTTGAGAAGACCTTAAATGTCCTGATGGAGGTGAAAACCATGGCACTAGAACTACATGACGCATGCACAAGCTTCAGTAGCTGATTCGATCAAGTGGAAGAAAGGGTATCAGTGATTGAAGATCAAATGAATGAAATGAAGCGGGAAGAGAAGTTTAGAGAAAAAAGAGTAAAAAGAAATGAACAAAGTCTACAAGAAATATGGGACTATGTGAAAAGACCAAATCTACGTCTGATTGGTGTACCTGAAAGTGACGGGGAGAATGGAACCAAGTTGGAAAACACTCTGCAGGATATTATCCAAGAGAACTTCCCCAACCTACCAAGGGAGGCCAACATTCAAATTCAGGAAATACAGAGAACGCCACAAAGATATTCCTCGAGAAGAGCAACTCCAAGACACATAATTGTCAGATTCACCAAATTATAAATCATGCTGCTATAAAGACACATGCACATGTATGTTTATTGCGGCACTATTCACAGTAGCAAAGACTTGGAACCAACTCAAATGTCCATCAATGATAGACTGGATTAAGACAATGTGTCACATATACACCATGGCAGCCATAAAAAAGGACGAGTTCATGTCCTTTGTAGGGACATGGATGAAGCTGGAAACCATCATTCTGAGCAAACTATCACAAGTACAGAAAACCAAACACTCCATGTTCTCACTCATAGGTGGGAATTGAACAATGAGAACACTTGGACACAGGGTGGGGAACATCATACACTGGGGCCTGTCATGGGGGGAGTGGGGAGGGATAGCATTAGGAGATATACCTAATGTAAATGACGAGTTAATGGGTGCAGCACACCAACATGGCACATGTATACATATGTAATAAACCTACACGTTGTGCACATGTACCCTAGAACTTAAAATATAATTTAAAAAAAAAGCTTTAGATCAGAAAAAAAATAGAAAATGTCTTTAATTTCATCCAGCTCTGTTAATTTCCAAAGACAGCTAAATTCCACCGGAATCAGTAATGCCCAGCAGCTGGTTAAGGGTGGAGTTAAGTGTCTCACTACCTATAAAATGTGTCTTTTTATTATGTCTCAGGAAAGCAATGTGATACTTCTAATTTAATCAAAACTAATCAGAGTTTGTTCCTCCTCATTAAGAGAAGCTAGGTCCTTTTGGGGCTACAGCTCTTTGAATTAATCTGGTATTTGGGTTTTCATACTAGAAATAAAAATCCTAAAATGGAAAGTGGTATATGTATATTTTTTAAGGATATAAGAACTATTAGCAATTGATGTAAATTTTCACTGAACATACTTGGATTTTTTTCTTCTAATGCTACATAATAACTATAATTTTACCTAATGGAAAGTAGTTTCGTGCTCACAAAATTTCAGCCTAGAAGTAAAAACTAGACATGGGACAGAATCCAAAACCCAGCTACCTGCTGTTAAAGAAAAATTACACCAAGGAAGACATTTTATTCAACCCACCAATTACACGCAAAGGATTTGGGCCAGATAATTCCTGTCTGAATTAAGTACGTGAATATGACAGGCCACATTCAGACATAATATTTTTCTTTTAAAAAATAATAATAATAGTTACTTAAATTTCCATAACTTGGAAATTCTGATAGCATTGCCCAAGAGAAATGAAGAAAAAGTAAAACCACCTTTGCAAAGGTTATGACAGTGAGAGAAAGTTAACATGGCTGACTCTGTCTCACTTCTAGCCTCAGGCTGGCTATCTTCACTCATTCCTGGGTTTGGGCCAAGCTAACAATGGGAGGAACTTACTTTATAGTTTAACTTTAAAGCAAAATTATAGTAACCCTTCTCAAAACTAAACTACATTTGTAAAGCAAATGAAAGGCTACAAGGTAGAATTATAAGAAGGGCCTGAATTCTGCTAAGATACATGCTTAAATGACAGCCAGTCATTCTTCTGAAGGTCACAAGATTTGCAACTTCCCCAACTAATCCTGGAGATAACACCACTATTGTAGAAACTAAGATTGGCCTTTTGAGATGACTTTTAGGCTTTCACATTTCTGGTCACTGACTGACTCTACCCAAAACCACCACCCATGACCCAACTGGTCCTATGGCCCCCACCCAGAGGCTGACTCAGCACATGAGGACTATTTTCCATACCTCTGTGATCTCATTTCCAACCAATCAACATTCCCCACTAATTCCCTAGTCACCTGCCCACCAAACTCTTCTTGAACAACCCTCCAAACCTTTGGCGAGATTGATTTGAGCAATATTATGCTATCTTTCACATAACTACCCTAGTGTCAATTACATTTTTTAATGCAATACCAGAGTCCTGGTAAATTGGTTTTGTCTGTACAGTGGACAGTGAGAAATCTTTTGGAGACTATTAACTTGAGGGCTCATCTGGAGTCACCCCTTGCGGGTGCCTGCCAACACTTTGTCAGCCACCACAGAATAACAGACCTGGAGGTGAACTCTGGCAGTCGCTTATTTTTAACGAGCTGATGGGCCATCTCTGGCTCTGTCCATACCGGCACTGTCAACCCATGGTTCCTGGGCCTAATTTCAGTGGAAAGAAAGTTCCTGGAAAATGTCTTTAAACCAGTCTAGTGAATATTCTAGGCACAGTCAATGCCCCCTTCCTTCTTCTGATCTGTTGGCTTTTCTGGAGTACTGTAGACTCATCACGGGACTGTTCACCTCTCCCTGGATTACAGCAAGAATCTAAGGCTGGGGAGATTTCTCCCCACTTAGAGAAGAAAAAGGGGGCCTGTTTGGAAGAATACTCTTCTGGATTGGAATCTGGTCTGGGATCTTGGTTTGGAATGCCTTTTGCTTGTTTTTACTTTGTTGTGTGAGCTTATATGTATAAAGGAGATCTCTGAAGAAATTGCTGATGGACATCCAGCAGACTCTCCTACTGGTCTGATCAGTCACATTTGGTGAGCCCTGAAGGAAGTGTTAGCAGAAGCTAGCTCAGGGTGACCTTCAGGTTTTCCATTTTGCCCACAGACCACCCATTTAAACTCCCGGTTGGAGGTCTTCCCTCCAAACCTTGAATAGATCAAAGATGCCAAGGACCAACAAGGACAAGTTTGAGCCTTGCCACATTGATACCTGGGCACCGAGCAGGGTGATTAGTGTCTGTGTTTTGTCATGTGTATATCACTCTGGCAGGAATGGGGAATGATAACTCAGTTCCCTCAGGCAGACTGTTGGACTGCATCTTGCAAAACTGGAATGTTTTTGCCTATGGTTCCATAAAAAAGAAAAAGAACCATTTTTTCTGTAATGTGGCTTGGATCCCACAGCTATGGTGCAGCGCACAGAGTTATCAAAAGCAGCTTTGCTCTTCTGGAAGCTGCAGAAAAAGGGAACCCAGAAACCTGGCAAGCTAGCAAAAGGATAGTATTTCTTACCAGCTGGGCTTTTGACCTCTCTCTCCCTCTTTCTCTCTCTGTGCAAGCCAGTTGAGTGAATGGTAAAAATTACTGATTGTCTCCTATGTAAGGTTATGACTAGTGGGAAGATGGATTTATGACACTAGTCTGAGGCTGTAGTGAATCTGGTGTACATTGTGTTATGAATTTGCCTTTCTGTGTTGTTTTGTCATAAAGAGAGTTACCATAAGATAAAATGTGGGCCTATGTTCTCCATGAGCCTGCTGTTCAAGCCAGCCCTGCAGACTGCTCAGTTACAACTTTGCTGAAGGGTCCTGAACAAAAACTGAATGAGGTTTCCCTCTCATCTTGCTTTATGTCCTTGGGAGCTTGATTTGTGACCATGTGGAGGTCCTCTTTCTCAGACTCTGCCATTAGGAGGGCAAGAATTTTCAGGTTCCTATCAGGTGGCCAGTCTGAAAGGACTGAGGTCTGAGGTCTTTCTTTCTCTCTTTCTCTCTCTCTCTCTCTCTCTCTGCCTTTCTCCCTTCCTCTCTTTCTCTCTTTCTCTCTTTCTCTCTCTCTCTGTCGCAGAGTCTCCCTCTGTTACCGAGAAAGCTCACTCTTTTACCCAAACGTGTCAAGCCTTTGAATACATTTTGTCTTACAATTTCTGACGGAATTCTTGGGGATCATGGGGACACCTCTTCTACTCCCTCTTTAGAAGTATCTCTTGCCTATGCGGTAAAAACCTGGAAAAGTACCATTTGGGCTTTAAAAAGGCTTTTAGATTGAGTTACTATTGGAAGTATACTATTGAAATAAAAAGGATTTTAGAGATCTTATTTTCCACAATTGAAATAAAAGGTTTGAATTAATAGGAAGATGCCTAATAATGTCATAGCTAGCCTTAGAAAGTTCTCTTGAGCAGTAAAAATCCTTTTGCAAGCTTGAAAATGGCTGCCCTAGACTCCTTCTGGCAAGGGCAATGGCACCTGCCCATGATATAGCACAGCAGCTAAGGCTTTGCCCTTTCATCATGCTGACCAGGGTTCAATTCCTGGTTTAAGGAATGAGTTCCTTCTGGTTTGATAGTTGTGAGACTTTTGTCATTTATTATTTTTCCCTCCTTGGATAGCTTCTAATTTCCTCTCTTGAATTTCTTTCTCTGAGCTACCTTTTGGGTGATTCTAGATCCTGTAAAACCTCTTTCCATCTCTGCCCACACGTTCTGCATCTGTAGTTAAGTCATAACTTAAGACTTATTGATTTCACTTGGGAAAATATGTTTGAGGAAAAGAAAAGGTGTAAAAGTCAGAGGTATTGGCGGTTTGTCCCCACTAGTGTCTATTAATAACAGATTTGGAAGGATTTTTTAAAAAAGAGCTCCATGGTTAAAAACAAGCTTAATTAAAAGCTGATATCCAAGTCATATAGATGCATAAGCTTTTTGATTAACTATAAATAAATATTTTAAAATATATAAGCAGATATATATTTTAAATATATATACATACATCAATATTTAAGTATTTTAAAAGCTTTTATGATTTTTCTCTAATTTTTTTTGAAAAAAAATTTCTTTTTCCTTCCCAGTTCACTGAATTCTGTTTCTCTATTTACTTCTGTTTATCTTCTTGCCACCATCAATACCCACATGAGAGAAGCCAAGGGAATTTCTGATAGCCTGGGACACCTTGGGAAAAAAAAGAGAGGTACCACAGACTCCAGTTTTAGAGTAACCTCTGTTTTCCGTATGGATCCCCAAGAGTTGTAAGTGGAGAGATGCCTCTCAAAATCTAAGGCTCTGCTTTCTTTGCATTGTCTTGCCTGATCTTTTTGAATTTTGGGTACATCAGACGTTACTTTGCATTAGAAGAGAACTTTTAGCCTTGGTATATAAAGGCTACATGAGAGATACACTTTTAGGGATGGTTAATGGCAGTGATAAGAGGGATACTCAGTTCTTTTTGTGTTTGGATAAACACAGCACACTCTTAGGCACCTAGAGGGTATGGGATGGGGAATGGACTGACTGATTCAAGAGTGGTCTGATTGGTGCTGGGTTGCCCGGCAGCCTCAAGGAAGTGGTCTTACAATGAACCATACTGTAGTCTCTCATCCCCTAGCATTACTTTCTCTTTGGGGACCCAGGATTTAGTATAAAAATGGGACCCTTGATTTGGGGGCATGTGTTCTGCCTTCCAGCTACCCCTGCCTACTAGGACCTAGAAACTGAATGCTTTCTTGGCCCTGTTACTTAAAAGACTGCACCTTATATCCAGTAATTCAATTAAGAAAGTTACATCTGTAAGGAAATCTCCATGTGTAAGGGTGTCTGCTTTTCCTGGTCTTCTTAATTGAACTTTTACTCACACCACTTTTCCTTGGTTTGGGTAAAATATGAATTTTGTATCTTGTTTCACCTAAGAATTGTCTCTTTAGAAATACGAATTTAGAGTTGTCCAGCTGGGAATTGTTTAGGGCAGAGAACAGGTAATCAAGAAACTGATGGTCTAAAATAGGGAATAGAAACTTAAAAATTGGGCAAATGAGGAATCTTCCAACTTCCACCAGATCTGCTTCTGTCTGGGTATTTATATGTGTCATATGTGTGCTGTTTCACTACCAAAATATATGAAAGAGATCTAATTAATTGGCTTAAAAGAAAAAGCAAGAGCTTAAATCACATATTTTCACACAAAAATATAAATTTTAATGTCTTTCAGTTCATGTGACTTTAGTAACATTGGTGAAACAAAATAAAAATGTCTTCAGAATTTAGAAACTTTGAATTAGGCAGGGCAGATACTGTCTTTGCTAGATATTTTAAAGTTATAACTGTTTCTATGACTTTTTTTTGATAATTGTTTGACTTTTCTGTTTTACTGCCATTAAATTATAGGTAAAGCCTGGGGACATTTGTAGTTAGCCATGTCCCCTGGTTATGCTGAAAAGAACCAGAGACATTCTCTGAAGCTCTGTCCCTATCCTGTGCTCTGCATCTCATACACAGTGTTATTGTTTACTTACCAGGTTTTTCACTAAAAATAAAAGTTGCTGGGAGTTTGCATTGTAACATATGTAGTGAGACTGCTAGAGAAACAGTTCTACATGCAAAGTATATAAAGAAAAGAAAATGTGTTTTGAGAAAAGGTTACAAGAAGCCATGGAAATACGGCTTTTTCTTTTCTAAGGAAAAGGAATTTTATCTTGTTTAGAAGTTTTAAAGATTGCCTTAAATTAAAAAATAATAAGACAAAACTGAAGGTTTAATCAAGTTATAGAAGATGTATGAAAGATCTTGTAAAAGAAGTTCTATCAGTGTGAGCAAGTCAGCCAAGGAGGTTATTTAGTTTTTTTATAAATCAAACATTAAAATAAAAACTACACTGATGCAGGGCCAGAATCTGGGGTCATGTATCAAAATAACAGGTGGTTTTTTTTCTTTCTTTCTTTCTTTTTTTTTTTTTTTTTTGCACTGATCTGCTCTGTAATAAAAAATTGTGGAGTTATAAAAGGTTTATGGAAATCTTACCTTATGGTCAAACTGATTAAGATTGGTTAGATTATTTATAAGGTTTTATGAAAAATTGGGTTTAACATTATACTAATGCTAAGGAGAAATTTGGTTTTCCCGTTTGAATAAGATTGTTTGTAACATGGAGAATATTGACAGATAATGACAGATTTTTGTTTTGAGTGTTTTTTTTGTTGTTGTTGTTGTTTTTTGAGACAGAGTCTCGGTCTGTCGCCCGGGCTGGAGTTCAGTGGCGCGATCTCGGTTCACTTCAACCTCTGCCTCCCAAGTTCAAGCGATTCTCCTGCCTCAGCCTCCTAAGTAGCTGGGACTACAGACATGCGCCACCACTACAGGCATGCACCACCATACCTGTCTGTTTTATTTTTTGTATTTTTGGTAGAGATGGAGTTTCACCCTGTTGCCCAAATTGGTCTCGAACTCCTGGGCTCAAGCATTCCTCTTGTCTCAGCCTCAAAAAGTACTAGGATTACAGGCATGAGCCAGTGCCCTCGGCCTTTGTTTGCCTTTTAGGTAAACTACAGAGAAAAGACAAGAGGGAAGAGAGAAAAGAAAGATTCTATTGGCCTCATGCTATCTTTATTAGGTCTTCTTGTTTGAAACACTGAGACTTCTCTCTGTCAGAGTAAAGGTTTTTGTCTTTTTGACATTTTTTGAGATATTATTTCAGCTATATGAGTGACCTGTTCCTATATTGTAATATCAAGTATTTTAAAATTTGATATATGACAGACCTTCCAAAATCAAAATTTCAAGTTCCAAATTCAGTCCTTTTAACTTCATTTACCTTTTTTTAGCTATTAGGTCCCCTGAAGCCTAAAAGAGTTATGCTTGATTCATTTCATGTGTTAAATTCATACAGAGAGCAATGTCAAGTATAGGATGGTGTTTGACTTTTTTGGGGGATGTATTTGTATAAATGTGCTATTGATGTATGTTGCAGAATTGTGTGAGACTCCAATAATTTTATTTGACTTTGTATATATTATTAGGAATAACTATGATTATTAGGGTAAATTGTTGTATGCCAGAAAAATAAGCAAATTTTTTTTTGTCAATTGCGTTATTAACCATAGCTGGCCTGAGACTGTTATCATCCACAACTGTTGTTTTACTTTGATCTTTTTCAAAAGATAGTTTTATTATCAGCTATAGAACTCTGACAGGTAGTCTTGAATGCAGGTGTCTGATAACTTTGTAAAGATTATGCCATTGGAATAGAGGGAAAAACTTCCAGGACTCTCATGGACAGCTGATGTGTTCATGAATACTGAGCAGAACAGGAGTTAACTGCATGGGCTGAACTAATAAAAGATTGAAATAATATTTTTACAACTCTTTTCCTGAAGTGTTGCTGATACTTTTTGTTTCAACTTTCAGAGTCAAGAAAACTTTTATTTTCAGCTATTTACGGCTTTTAACCATTGAGTAAAGTATACTTGTGGGCAAAATGTAAAACACATTTTTTTCTCTCTATTTGATTTCTCAAGAATTTGGAAATCATTTGTGAGTATTCTTACTTTATAGCAATATAGTTATTTGTATAAGTTCAATAAGAATTTGTTTTCATTTCTAACAGGATACAATTGGAAACAAAGTTTATGTTAACCAAGGCTTTGACTGGAATTACAGGTTTCCCACTGCTTTGAGGAATTGATGTTGACTTAGAGAGATGATAATAGCCCCTTAGAGAAACTGGCCTTGTACCTTGTCCCATACAGGTTTCCTGACCTGTGTTAAGTAAGAATTGTTACTTTCTGAGAGGCCTAGGAACCCCAAGTTGTTTTGGGACCTCAAGAAGAGAGAAATTCACCCAATTCATGTAAGTATCTACAGACATAAATAAAGCTTCTTTTGGGCTCAAGAGGCTTTTAGAAGGTCTAATCTGAGATTTCACATGAAGAAAAATCCAGCACAGCCAATTTAGAACAAAAAAGCTAATATGGCAAGTAATTATTCTTGCTGAATTTTATGCAAATAATCAGGCCATATATAATAAGGCTGGAACTTATTTTACAAATAAATGGGTTCTACTGCAATTTGTCTTTGGTAAAAATGAGGAGCTGGCGAGACAAAAATTTTATTTCAGACAAAACGTATAGTACACTTGTTGTTGTCCATTGTTTATGAGTTTCGGCTGATGACACTGTATCTGATTGGTTCTCAAGGTCATTCACTTGAACCCATCAAGGCTTCAGGTCAGTTCAACAGGGACTACTGAAACTAGGACATTTGCTATTCATAATAGTTCTCATTATTTGTCTTATAGTCTGCTGTTCACTTACGTGCTGTACTAAATCTGTGCATAAAATACTAATGTTTTCGTTATGCAGACTTTGGGATCCCAGCCAGGCACTCATGAATACATAAAGACAACTAAAAAACCAGTTTCACTCCTCTTATCCTGGGAGCATCCCTGATTCGGTTTAGATCTGTGTCCCCATCCAAATTTTATGTCAAGTTGTAATCCTTAATGTTGGAAGTGGGGCCTGGTGGGAGGTGATTGGATCATGGGAGTGGGTCTTTCATGAATGGTTTAGCACCATCTCCTTGGTGCTATTCTCATGTTAGTGACTTCTCACAAAATTGGGTTGTTTAAATGTATGTGGCACCTCCCCCTTCTCTCTCCCTCCTGCTCTGGCCATGTAAGACTGGCCTGCTTCCCCTTCACCTTCCACCATGATTGTAAGTTTCCTGAGGCTTCCCTAAAAGCTGAGTAGATGCTGCCAAGCTTCCTGCACAGCCTGTGGAACCATGAGCCAATTAAACCTCTTTTCTTAAAAAATTTCCCAGTCTCAGGTATTTCTTTTTGGCAATGAGAATGGACTAATACAAAACCCTACCCCTATTATGCTATCTGTCAACAGGGAAAAAGTTAGAGTGATTGTTGGCCTTTTCCCACCTCCATAACTCACACCTCGGGATTAGAGTGTGCTGAAAATTAAGGGGAGATTGAAATTGCCTTTGCAAAGATTATGACAGTGAGAGAAATCTACCATGGCTGACTCTATCTTGCTTCTAGCCTCACAGGCTGGCTGTCTTCACTAAGCTAACCACCGGAGGAACTTATTTTATAGTTTAACTTTAAAGCAAGGATGATGATAGAAGCCCTTTCCCAAACCAAAATGCCTTTGTAAAACTAACAAAAGGTCACCAGGTAGAATTATAAGAGGGGCCTGAACTCTGCTAAGTTACAGGTACAGTTAGCAGATAACCAACCGTTGTTCTGGAGGTCACAAGAATTGTAACTTCCCCCAGTTACTCCTGTAGATTGCATCACTATTGTAATATCTAAGATTGGCCTTTTGAGATATTTTTCAAACTTTTGCATTTTTAGTGACTGGCTGACTCCACCCAGACCCACCATTCAAGACTCAGGTGGTCCTATGACCTTCACCCTGAGGCTGACTGAGTGCAAGAGGGCTGTTTTCAACACTTCCATTATTTTACCTCAACAAATCAATCCCCATTCCTAGCCAACTGCCCACCAAACTACTCTTGAAAAACTCTAACCTCCAAGCCTTCAGGGAGAATGACTTGAGTGATAACTCAATCTTTACATGGCTAGCATAGAGTTAATTAAACTCTTTACTGCAATAGTGAACTGGTTTTGTTGATGAAGTGAGCAGGAAGAACCCGTTGATTACAAAAGAATGGTGATATCGTTTGGATGTCCTCTCTAAATCTCATACTGAGATGTAATCCCCAGTGCTGGAGGTGGGGACTGGTGGGAGGTGTTTGGATCATCGGGACAAATCTATCATGGCTTTTTGCTGTCCTCATAGTAGTGAGTATGTTCTCACAAGATCTGGTTGTTTAAAGTGTGTGGCAAATCCTTCACTCTCTCTCTCTCTTGCTCCTGCCCTAGTCATGAGACATTCCTGCTACTTCACCTTCTGCCATAAGTAAAAGCTCCCTGAGGCTTCCCCAGAAGCCAAGCAAATACTAGCACTTGCTTCCTATACAGCCTGCAGAACAGTGAGCCAATTAAATCTTTTTTCTTTATAAATTACCCCATATCAGACATTTCTTTACAGGAATGCAAGAATGGTGTAACATAGATGGGTTTCCCAAGTGTTATTTGTATTTTTCTTTACTTCATCATTATTCAATTTTTTTTAATCCTAGCCTCTTCCTGCAAATAACTTGGAAATAAAAAATGTAAGGGAAATAACATGAAATCATTCAATCATTCATTTACCAAGAAACACTTGTTATGTCCGAGATAGTTTAGTAAAGCACTATATTATTTAAAATTCAAAACTTTGCACAGTAATTTTTTTTTTTACCATTTTTTTCTTTTGAGGATGGAGAAATTAAAAGGTTAACTCACTAGTTCAAGGTCACACTATTGTGTAGAGTAGCCAGAATTTAAACCGAGGTCTGTCAGCCTCTAACCTTTTACCATAGCTGCTAATGAGTTTCTTTAAATCTCTCTTTGAAAAAAGAAAGGTGAAAACAAAAAAGAGGTCAGAGAGGAGAAAGAATATAAAAGCATATTACAACCTTGTGACCTTGTAGTTTATTTCTCATCCAGCACAGAATCCCTCAGTAATTCTAAAACAATTATTCTGTAGTTAACTGAAGCTAATGCCTAAGTTTAAAACTATTTTACTGATAATTATGTTTTATTTTAGTCTCCTTGGTTCTTTCTTAAGCATAGCCGGGAAAACTTAAGCTGCTGTTGATGAAATAGCCCCATATAAAATTACCTTCTAGCCCTAGACTTTATCATGGTCATTTAAAAAGAGATGTATTTGAATAAATAAATGAAAATCTTTAATATTTTGTTTCCAGTTCTCATCTGATGTCTGGCCCCACTAGCTGGCCTACATCCTGAGGCATTGTTCTGCTTAAATACATTCTAAAGAAACTTTATAACTTTCTCTACTGCTTCACTTCACCATGCATTTGATGAAACATGGACTTATGACCATACCATTGCCTGGTATATTTTCCTATAGAAGATAATAATGACATGCCTTCCAGGTAAAACTCTGGAAGGGCTGTATATTATGAGTTTCCAATCTTGAATATGATCACAATGTTGGAGGGTGAGAGCCATCTTCTTATTATAGACATGTAGATGGATGTAGCCATTAACATTGGAAATCTTAGAACCCAGTCCTGCCGCTTTCTATTTGTGCAGTCTTGGACAAACTGTTTCATATGTTGAGGTATGTTTTTCCATCTATTAAATTAGGTTAACAACATGTATATACTACATTTTGTGAAGTTTAAAATGATGGTTTGTATGCAAAACTGTACAGTATGGTTCATAAAAGCTTACACTTTGGAAATTGAATCTCAAGTTTTGAATTCTGGCTTCTATTTGCTCTTTGCAGTTGGGCAAGTTATTTAACACTTCCATGCCTCAGCTCATTATATGTAAAATTAGAATAATATCACCTATTTCAAAGGGTAGGTGGACAATTGAATAATTCTTTAACAGAAGCAAAAGATGGAGAATACTACCTTTATGTTAGTGTTAGAGTATTAAATATGATTGCTATATTCAGAATAAATGCAAGTCTGTGTCTGAATTCAGAGAAGCACTATTAAGAAGAGGACAGTTAAGATTTGAGTTCTGGTTGTCATTTAGAGTGGTTGTTTGGGGAATGATATAATCTTGTTTTAATGATACAGGTAAAACATTGAAGTCTGGAAAGCAAAACTTCAAGTTGACATGGTGAATATCCTATTAGGAAGATGGGGACAGTTTCTGTGCTATTTCATGTATGCATGGCCTTAAAAGATCTGTGCTATAACTTCTCTAATCCAAGGTATCTATATTGATTGCATATTTCATAAACACCACACACCCACTGCTTAGAAGTCTCTCAGTAGCTTCTCATTTCTCTTAGGGTAAAGGTCAGAATACTCAGTGTTGCCTACACAAGTCTCAACACAATGGACGTGGCTCTATAGCTTCACCTTTATAATGTTCTTTTGCTTTCTGTGCTTCAGCTGCTGTCCTTCTGAAAGTTCTCTAAGGACTCCATGTGACCTCTTCTACAGAGCCCTTGCTTGTGCTGTTCCCTTTTCTCTATTTTGTCTACTTATCTTTATTAACCATATTTCAGATCAAGTATTGTTTCATGAGATAAGCTTTCCCGGACATTCAAGATAAAGCTGAAGTCCTTTGTGCCCTTATTAAATGGTGTGGCTTTTCTTCTTAGCAATCACCATTGCTAGAAATGATCATTTTGGGTGATAGTTGGATTTACATAAATTTCACTAGTTAGATTCTAAGTTATCTAAAGGCAGACACTCTTAAGTTTGTTTCCTTAACATTATCATTTCATTGTTTTCTTATAGTGGATATGCCAATGAATAAAGGAATTAATATATAAATATATATAAACACACACACAAATGTACACGTTCACATGATATAGACATTTGTATGTATGTGTACATATATACACACATCAATCTTAAAGCATGTAGGATTCATTGTTAGCAAATGTATTAATTCATTTCACAGGTGTTTGTGTATGTATTGATTGCTCAACAGAGGCCCGAAATTCCTCCACTTTTGAGGAATACAGTCATGAGCAAAAGGGAAAATCTCAGTGCTAGGCTTAGCACATGGGTGGTAGAAAGGGTAAGGGCTGATTTCCACCTTTGGGTGGTGCCAGTTCGCACCTCAGTGTTCCTTGGACTGGTGGATGAGGCAGACGAGGCAGATGGACAGTGTGCAAGAAAGACTGAAAGACACATGTTGGGGTGGGCTGGCAAGTGCCTAGTTCTAGTTGCCTGGTGATGCCTCACACTTGGATGTGCCCAGGCCATCACAGGCCATATGCACTGGTGTGCAGCAGAGTCAGCTGAGTCACTGGGCAGTGCATGGAGGGAAGAGGCAGAGGGAGTGTGGTTGACAGGTGGACAGGGTGCTTAGCTTGGCCCAATCGCAGGTGACCTGAGCACTTTATGAGCAGATGCGGGTCTGGGTAGAGGTAACAAGACACATGCTGGGTGACAACTGACTTGCCGTGAGGAGATGGGGAGGCTCAGAGTGCATGGGCAGTCCCTGTGCCATTGAGTTCTCCTGCACTGATTCCTGGACACCTCAAGGAAGGATACAAACTATTTCTTGGAAAAGATCTATTCTGGAGATGAGTCCGGATGGCCAACTAGACACAGTCTGGAAGACCTTCTTCTACTGAGAGACCAGCCCATCAAGAGGATGGGCAAACTCTGAGCAGACTATCACAAGAAAGGCATTGAGAGTGGATAGAGAGGGGATCTAGACCCTGGATGTAAAGGAGAGGAAGCTTGGAACACTGCATATGATTGCCAAGCACCAGAACTCATTCCTGTCCCCGAGTGGCTCTTTGGAAGAAATGAATTAAAGAGGCATGGAGTGGCCCACTCTCACTGTGTACCTCTGAAATCCTAGCTGTAGGAGCCTTCACAGCTCCCACAGATATTTCAGCTGTCAGGGAGAGCTGCCAGGAGAGGTGGCAGGGACAAGATTCTGATCTATGCAGAGCCTGGAGGGTTTGGCATGGGAAGAGCAGCAGTGGAGCATGGCTATGGCCGTCTATCCCCAAGGCTTGTCCTGATCCTCTAGGTGGCTTTGACCTTTGTTGACTATTTGACCTGGACAGAGTTGGGATGTCTTGCCCATTGGACAAGGTCAGTCAAATCTGAGCACTCCCCTGTCTGCTGGCCTCTCCTGGGGTCCCTGCCTGGATGCACCCACTTGTAGCACATCCTTGCATGCCCAACCAGGGCACATTTCAGTGGTCACCACCATAGCTCCTTTGCCAAGAGACTCTGCTTAACCATCAGACAGCTTCAGCAGATGGGTACCTTCCAGCACATACCTGCCCACAACCTCCCCTTTCTAACTTGCTCACATGCATGCACAGGAACCTACCACTGCCCTGCTCTTGTCAGCACATGCATACAGACCCCATGTCCTACCTGCTGCCAAAGCATGGGTGTACGTAGATCCCAGTGTGCTGCCACCCTACCACTACTGGCCCATGTGTGTGTGTATATGTGCAGACAGCATGGCCACAGCCCTGACAAAAAGGTTTTGCTGGCACTCCCCCATTGAAGTGTTGTTGCCAGCAAACCAGGACCACCTTGGCTCCTCTAGCATAGCAGGTGCTTAACTTTAGGGGCCAGAGAATGAATCTGTGGGCCTGATCACAGCCAC
This sequence comes from Gorilla gorilla gorilla, assembly GCF_029281585.2. Taxonomy (NCBI): domain Eukaryota; kingdom Metazoa; phylum Chordata; class Mammalia; order Primates; family Hominidae; genus Gorilla; species Gorilla gorilla. Next base: position 92,941,237 of record NC_073242.2, read on the forward strand.
TCAGGGTAAGATCATGCAGTTCAGAAACTCTGAGCTGAGCCTTAGCCCCCTGAAATTGACCAGAAATGAAACCGACTGAATACACCCAACTTACACCACACTTAAACCCTCAAGGGCATCAAAAAATATGAAATCAAAAAGTCCCATTCAAAGAACAGATACTTCAAAGGTTAAAGGAACATTAGCCCACACAGATGAGAAAGAACTCATGCACGAACTCTAGCAACTCAAAAAGCCAGAGTGTCTTCTTACCTCCAAATGACTGCACTAGCTCCCCAGCAATGGTTCTTAACTAGGCTGGAATGCCTGAAATGACACACATAGAATTCAGAACCTGGATGACGATGACTATCATCAGGATTCAGGAGAAAGTTGAAACCCAATCCAAGGAATATAAGGAATCCAGTAAAATGATACAAGAGCTGAAAGAAGTAGACATTTTAAGAAAGAAACAAATTGATCTGATAGAGCTTAAAAAAAAAAGCTCACTACAAACATTTTATAATACAATCATAAGTATTAATAGACCAAGTTGAGGAAAGAAACTCAGAGCTTGAAGGCTGGTTCTTTGAATTGACACAGTCACACAAAAATAATGGAAAAAAAAGATAAAAAAGAATTAATAGACATCCATGAATATATGGGATTATATAAAGAGACCAAACCTATGATTCATTGACATCCCTAATAGAGAGCAAGAGAGAGCAAGCAACTTTGAAAACATATTTGAGGATATTTTCCACAAAAAATTTTCCAATCTAGCAAGAGAGGTTGACATTCAAAAGCAGGAAATTCAGAGAACCACTCAGTTATACTATACAAGATGACCATCCCCATGACACATAGTCATCAGATTCTCTAAGTGAATGTGAAAGAAAAAATATTAAAGGCAGCTAGAGAGAAGAGGCAGGTCACCCACAAAGGGAACTCCATCAGGCTAGGAGTGAAACTTTCAACAGAAACCCTATGAGACAGGAGAGATTAGGAGCCTGTCATCAGCATTCTCGAATAGAAACTCCAACCAAAAATGTAATATCCAGCCAAACTACGTTTAATAAAAAAAGGAGAAATAAATTTGCTTATCTGAAAATAAATTATTTTCAAATTAACAATAGAACACTATACCTAGAGGAGCTCAAAAACCAAAGCAAACCCATCTCAAATCTAGCAGAAGAAAAGAAATAACCAAAGTCAGAGCTGAACTCAATAAAATTGAGACACAAAAACCCATTCAAAAGATCACCAAAACTAAATGTTTTCTACTTGAAAGAATAAATAAGATTAATAGAGTGCTAGCTAGACTAATTAAGAAAAAAATAAAAAAGATTGAAATACACAGTATCAGAAATGAAAGAGGACATTACCACTGACCCTACAGAAATACAAAAAGAAGTCTCAGAGACTATTACAAACAACTCTATCCACACAAACCAGAAAACGTGAAGAAATGAATAAATTCCTGGAAACATACAACTTCTCTAGATTAAACCAGGAAGAAATTGAAACCCTGAACAGACCCATAAGGAATTTCAAAATTGAATAATTAATAAAAAGCCTACTAAGGAGAAAGAGCACTGGTCCAGACGGATTCACAACCAAATTGTACTCGTTGTAAAATGAATAGCTGATAACAATCTCACTGAAAGTATTCTAAAAATTTTAGGAGGAGGGACTCCTCCCTTACCGATTCTATGAGGCTAGCATCATTCTGACACCAAATCCTGGCAGAGACACAATGAACAAAAAACCAGGCCGGTAATCTCTAATGAACATAGATGTAAAAATTCTCAACAAAATACTAGAAAACCAAATCCAGCACTAAATCAAAAAACGAATTCACCACAGTAGCCTTTATTCCTGGGACACAAGGTTCGATATACACAAATCAATAAATGTGATTCATCACCAAACAGAACTAAAGACAAAAGCCACATAATCATCTCAGTAGATGCAGAGAAAACTTTTGAAAAAATTCAACATCCCTTCATGTTCAAAATCCCCAACAAACTAGATATTGAAGGAACATATCTCAAAATATTAACAGCCATTTACGACAAACCCACAACCAATATCACACTGAATGGGCAAAAGCTGGAAGCATTCCCCTTGAGGACAAGAACAAGAGAAGGATGCCCACTCTCACCACTACTATTCAACATAGTACTTGAAGTCCTAGCCAAAGCAATCAGGCAGGAGAAATAAATAAGTGGCATCCAAGTAGGAAGAGAAGAAGTCAGTCTATCTCTCTTCACACATGGTATGGTTCTATGCCTAGAAAACTCCATAGTCTCTGCCCAAAGACATATAGATCTGATACACAATTTCAGAAAAGTTTTAGGATATAAAATCAGTGTAGGATAATTGGTAGCATTTCCATACAACAATAATGTTCAATCTGAAAGCCAAATCAAGAATGCAATCCAATTTGCAATATCCACAAAAAGAATAAAATACCTAGGAATACAGCTAAACCGGGAAGTGAAATATATCTTCAATGAGATTTGCAAAACACTACTGAAACAAATCAAAGACAACAAAAATGGGAAAACATCCCATACTCATGAATAGGAATTAAAAATGGCCATACATCCCAAAGCAATGTACAGATTTAATGCTATTCCTGTCAAATTACCAATGTCATTTTTCACAGAACTAGAAAAAAACTATTCTAAAATTCATATGGAACCTAAAAAGAGCCCAAATAGCCAAAGCAATTCTAATCAAAAAGAACAAAGCTGGAGGCATCACACTGACTGACTTCAAACTATACTACAAAGCTATAGTAACCAAAACAGTATGGTATTGGTACAAAAACAGAACCATAGACTGATGCAACAAGTTAGAGAACCCAGATATAAAGTCCCACAAATCTACAACCATCTGATCTTTGACAAAGTTGATCAAAGCAAGCAATAAGAAAAGGATTCCCTATTCAATAAATGATGCTAGGATAACTGGCTAACCATATACAGAGGATTATAACTGGACCCCTTCCTTTCATCATACACAAAAATCAACCCATGATGAATTAAAGACTTAAACATAAAATCCAAAATTGTAAAAACTCTAGGAAAATAAAACCTAGCAAATATTCTGGAGATAGGCCCTGGTAAAGATTTCATGATGAAAATTCCAAAAGCAATTGCAAAACAACAAAAATAGACAAATGAAACCTAATTAAACTAAGGACCTACTGCACAGCCAAAGAAACTATTAGCAGAGCAAATAGACAACCTATAGAATGGGAAAAAAAATTTTCAAATGTTCGACAAAGGTCTAGTATACAGAATCTATAAGGAACTTAAATAAATCAACAAGCAAAAACAACTCAATTTAAAACAGGCAAAGTACATCGGCAATTGCTTCTCAAAAGAAGGCATACATGTGGCCAACAAGCACAGGGAAAAGTGCTCATATCAGTAGTCATTAAGAAAATGCAAATCAACCCACAAATGAGATACCATCTCACATCAGTCAGAATGGCTATTATTAAAAGGTCAAAAAAACAACAGATGTTGGTGAGGTTGCAGAGAAAAGAGGATACTTATACACTGATGGTGGGAATGCAAATTAGTTCAGCCACTGTGGAAAGCAGTTTGGAGATTTCTCAAAAAAACGCAGAACTACCATTTGACCCAACAATCCCATTACTGGGTACATACCCAAATGAATATAAATTGTTCTACCATAAAGACACATACAAGTGTACGTGTATCATAGCACTATTCACAATAACAAAGATATGGAATCTAACGAGATGCCCAACAATGGTTAACTGAATAAAGAAAATGTGGTATATATCATATGAAACACTACATGGCCATAAAAAAGAGAATGAAATCATGTCCTTTGCAGCAATGTGGATAGAGCTAGAGGTCATTTATCCTGAATGAACTAATGTGGGAACTGAAAATCAAATACTGCATGTTCTCATTTATAAATGGGAGCTAAACATTGAGTACAAGTGGACACTAAGAAAGACATCATAGACACTGTGGCCTACTTGAGGGTGGAGGGTGGGGGACGAGTAAGGATCAAAAAAGTACCTACTGGATACTATACTCATCACCAGGGTGACAGAATAATCTGTACAACAAATCCCTACAACATGCAATTTACACTTGTAACAAGCCTCCACATGTACCCCTGAGCCTGAAATAAAGGTTGGAAAGAAAACTTTAAAAGGGACAGGTGCCCCAGCTCTCAGTTTCCATGGAGTTATTTTTTATGGGAATGAAGGTAAGAAAAATCACATATATATATATATTAAAAACTTCTAGACTGTTGATACAGAGATGACTAAACCACGTAAGGGAAATGGGTGACAGAAGTAATAAGAGAGAATATTCCTAAGGTGATGACATTTAATCATAGATCTGAATTAAGCTGGAGAGGTTACCTCGCAGAGATTCCACCCACAGCTACCCCCACATTTTTGGATGTTCTTTTTTAACTTTTACCTGTCCTAATTGACAATGACTCTGAGAGCACTCAGGTTGGCAAAATCAACTAAAGGTATGCATTTGCTTCTCTGTTAGCTCTTCCAACATGATACAGTGGAGATTTTCTTTCAGTCTAAGTGGTTACAATCTGAATATTCTCAATAGCAAAAACATGAAGTCAACTGAAGTGTCCATCAAAGGATGACCGGATACAGAAAATGCGGCATATATACAATGGAACACTATCCAGTCATAAAAGAGAATGAAGCCATGTATTTTGCAGTAACATGGGTGGAACTGGAGGCAATTATCTTAAGTGAAACAAGTCAGATGCAGAAAGAAAAATACTTCATGTTGTCACATATAAGTGGGAGCTAAATAATGTGCACACGGACATAGAGAATGGACATAGACAGTGGAGACTGAGAAGAGAGGTGTTTGGAGAGGGGGTCAATGATGAGAAATTACTTAATAGATACAATGTACACTATTTGGGTGATGGATACCCTGAAGGCCCTGACTTCCACTATGCAATCTATGCATGCAGCAAAACTGCACACGTATATATTTATTTAAAAATTAAAATATTAAAATAACAAATGGCTACAACCACTTGTCACAGCAAAGCATGTTTAAAGCAAATATTTGATAATTATAAATATTTGTAAATATATACTTGATACTAATCACCTATGGCCACTCTATTAAGTCCTTGTTATCTAGCTATGACAGGATCTTGACTTGGAGTAACCAGGAAAGTAGCCACTAACCACATATGATTGTCAAGCACAGGAAATACGGCTATGTGCCTGAGGAACTGCATTTCTTATTTTGCTTTCATTTCAATTAATTTACATTTACATTAAAAAAGGAAGCAGCATGATTTATTTTTCCATTGAACGTATCTTTCTTGTTTCCTCAGGTGTGCATTTGACTTTATTTGATGTATATATGTTACAAAAGATATTGTCCCATGTGGTATGCATGATACACATGTGTGTTACTTGAAATATTATGTAAAACACATCACTGGCTGGGAAAGGTGCCTCACGTCTATAATCCCAGCACTTTGGGACGCCGAGGCGGGTGGACCACGACGTCAGGAGTTTGAGACCAGCCTGACCAACATGGTGAAACCCCGACTCTACTAAAAAATAAAAAATTAGCCGGGTGTGGTGGCAAGTGCCTGTAGTCCCAGCTAATTGGGAGGCTGAGGCAGGAGAATGGCTTGAATCTGGGAGGCGGAGGTTGCAGTCAGCTGAGATTGTGCCACTGCACTCCAGCCTGGGCAATAGAGTGAGACTCCATCTCAAAAAAAAACAAAAAACCATCACTAATCTAGACAATGTTAATAGATTGCTTCAGTTCAAATGACCTTTTGTAGGTATGTCTCTAATGTGTTGGAACACGTTTATTTGAACAGTTTATGAAGAAAACAGGAGTTATGGTGGCACCAATGCAATAGTAACTGGTAATTAGATTGGGGTACTTACTATTTTAATATAAAGTAAATGTCTCCAGCATAAAGACATGAACACATTTTTAGATTAAAGCAAAAGCATATCCATGATGCATAATTGAGTGGAAATGCAGCAGAGTAGCTGTGATATGTTGTATTAAGCCATTTTCATACTGCTATGAAGAAATGCCTGAGACTGGGTAATTTTTTTAAAAAAAGAGGTTTAATGGACTCACAGTTCCACATGGCTGGGGAGGCCTCACAATCATGGCAGAAGGCGAAAGAGGAGTAAAGGCATGTCTTACATGGTGGCAGGCAAGAGAGCGTGTGCAGGGGAGCTGCCCTTTACAAAACCATCAGATCTCATGAGACTTATTTATTCTCACAAGAACAGCATGGGAAAAACCTGCACTCATGATTCAGTTACCTCCCACTAGTTCCCTCCCACAACATGTGGGGATTAGGGAGCTACAATTCAAGATGAGATATGGTGGGGACACAGCCAAACCATATCATCTATGTAGAAGACTGAAGGAAAAAATGAAATGAGAAATAGGTATATATAAAAATTCACATTGGATAGCAAATACAAGTAACTGTGGCAGAGTGAAGACACCATTTGTTTGTAATGTTAAAAAATTAAGAGAATAAACTAGATAAAATTTAAAAATGTGCTTCTCTCAAGAGTCAGAATAGAATTGACAAATTTGTTTGCTTAAAATCATAAATAAATGTCTAATAACAACAAAAATCATAATGACTTATAAAATGATATGGCCTTGTAATATTGACCAGACGTAAAAATGGTTGGGTTTGTACACGAAAAGAGAAAATCATTTTTTGATAGACAGATGGCAAAAGCAATAATTATTTTGAGATTTTCTTACAATGAAAACATTTAAAAGTTTCAGTTAAAATGATGAATCCTCGATTAAGCCAGCAAATAATTGCCTGTAAAAAGTAAAACATTTCTAACAATATCAATTATCACTTGACTCAAAATTAGTTTAACTTGGTCTTGCTATGAGAGATACTGCCTAATTAATATCTGAGTACATTTTAATCAAAAGACTTCCAAATTCAAAAAAAAGTCAATTCATGGCCTAAAAATTTGAACTCATGACACACATACATTTGAAATGTTTGCATCTGAAAAAGAATTTCGATTAAATATTTTCCAAAGTTTCTATGAAGACAAATGATGCTCCAACTATGCTAAGTTAAAAATTAAAGTTATTATAATTTAAAGCAAGAGACTGATGTTCACCTTGTGTCACTCAACAGTAAATCTAGAGGCTGGGTGTGGAGGCTCATTCCTGTAATTCCAGCACTTTGGAAGGCCGAGGTGGGTGGATCACTTGAGGCCAGGAGTTCGAGACCAGCCCAGCCAACATGATGAAACCCCGTCTCTACAAAAAATACAAAAATTAGTCAGGCTTGGTGGTGCATGCTTGTAATTCCATCTACTTGGGAGGCTGAGGCATGAGAATCACTTGAACCCCGGATGGGGAGGTTGCCATGAGCCCAGACTGTGCCACTGCACTCTAGCCTGGGTGACAGAGTGAGACTCTGTCTCCAGAAAAAAAAAAAAGTAAATTTAGTTTTCTGAAAAATATCATTGATATATTTATGTAAATATTTCAGAAATGCTTATAAAAAGATAATTAAATGGTCTCATGTTCTTTGTTATGTCACTGGTTGAGAAGTCAAGCGATTCACAAAGATTTACTGTACTGTTAATTTTAATTCAAAATTTTCTTGAAATAGAAGAATGTTTGCCAAATCTTCAATAATCAAAGATAAAAACAACAGCCTATTTTATGTTTTCTTGTTGACATTAAGCTGAATATTAAAGAGATAAATGTGAAGCTCCAAGGAAAAAGTAAACTTATTCATGATTTTGCTATGGAAGAGACTTTATGTTAGACTTGAAATTCTTCATAAAACGGATAATTGGCTATGATTTACTACACTGTGTAATGAGAATCAGCGCAGAAGACTGTATTTGTAAACAATGGCATCATGTAAATTGACTATAAAGCTACAAGAGAAAACGATGAATACTTTTTGATATTGATATATGTAGTATTGCTTTTCAATTTATTTGACACTTCTTTTAATTTGATGTTTAAAATGATGAGTTGACCCAAGATTTCGTCAATTTACTTAACTAGGAATAATAAAGTTTTAAAATTAATTGGTTTTTGCTTCAAAGTCATATCAGTTCTTCTTAAAATGATGATTGAGTTTTGTCAATGTGAATATCCAAAGAAAATTATTTGGGGGCACTCTATTCAGCTACTGAAAAATTTAAAATATGTTTGGAACACTAGGGCATATGGATTTACATCTTCAGCTGCAAATCTTAGAAAATCTAAGTACAGATTAAGTTTCTTTGATGAAGATGCAGCATCTTAATTGAGATATGCTAATAGTATAAAAGGCAGAACTGCATATTCAAGGCCTAATATATAAAGAACCTAAAATATTTCATGAATACATTATCTAATGACAACATGTTGAAAAGAATCATATATTCCATATACTTCATTAAACACAATATATTGTTACAACTACATATGTTTCTTTTTACTTTTTTACTGAGGCTACTAAAATAGTTAAATTATGTATGTATCTTGGATTATTATTTGTATTATACAGCACTGATCTAAACCCTGTCACAACATGGAAATATGACAATTGATACCTAGATAATAAATTAGTAACTTATACATTAAACTAATTTGTCCGTTTTGTAAATACTCTTTCAATTCAGATTAGATTTACCTGTATTTCCACAAAGTTAAGCTATCTTGTAAATTATATTTTATTATTTTTTTCTTTCTTATAAAGATTAATTCTGAATGATTTAACTCTTAGCTTCATCTGCTACAGTTGAGAAAAAGTAGCACATATACAAAATATGAAGGAGATGTAATGGAAGCCGAACTTGGATTAAAAGAAAACAGGGACAGAGAGTGGCAGAAATCATGCATGTCTTGTTAATTAACTTCTTCTAATGACAGCTGGGTGGAGCAGTTCAGTGGGTTTTTGGAGTAAATAAACAAGTCTCAAATATGTGATTACCCTATTTTATGAGATTAGATTTAGGAATTGGCTAGTTTCTCCTTTTTGGAGTTGAAATTGGGGAGAATTAATTTCACAAGCATAGGAGATACGATTATCATCACTATATTTAAATTTTATTAATAAATTACTAAGGAATTTTTAAGTGTTAGTCTTATTACAAGTATATTAAGGGAATTTTCTCATTGAATTTTCACAAATGTAGGAGGTAAGCTCTATTATTACCCCCATAATACAGCTAAGAATGCAGGCTAGGAAATATTAAGTCATTTGCTTAATGTCCAAGAAGCTGAGAATATCAGTGGTGGGCTATGTGAAATTATTATTAAGGGAAAAAATTACCATAAGCAATAATATTAATACCTGTAGTCTTTTACGCCACACTCTTGGCAGTAATGTTTGTACTTAAGGCAACTATGATAAGTTTTCTTTTATCTGGCACCTAACAAAATATATTGAAAATGAAATATGTTCAAGAACATAGCAATCTGATTGTGATTTTAATCTTAAAAGGGGTAATAAAGCAGGTTTCCTTAAGAAAGATCTAGCCCAAGTTTGTCACTTTGTTACTGACCTAATTCAATAAAGATGTTGACTAGTTTTCTCTCCCACTGCCTGATGTGCCCTTTACCTTAGCTTAGAATGTTTCTTCACACAGTTTTCTAGGCAGCTGCCACAATGGGGCAGAACTGGCACTTAACTTAGCACAAATTTGCCATTGTTCATCCAATATGACATTTGTATAAAGAACTTCTGCAACCAAGTAGAAGAAAGGAAAGGAGAATGTGTAAGTGAGAGAAGCAATAAGAGAAGTCAATCTGTATCTTGCAAAGCAAGATGCCAATGCATGGCTTCCTGACACCCTCCTCTCATCTGAGAACCTTCACAGATGAAATAAGACATAAAACTCAAGAGTCAAAGGCTCAAGGCATTGCAGAATCTAGAATGCGGAGGTATCCTAGCAACACAAACTTTTTCTTCTGTTTTAGTGAGAGGGTGTCAAAGGTTAAAGCCATGGCACCTACACTGCTGGCCTCATGGCCCATATGTCCTATAGCTGCAATTATAAGAGTTGGATATAAAATTTCCACTGCTCCAGTCCTTTCCCAAGGGACTCAACAGTTGAAGGGCACTGCAGCCCCTCTCATCTTCTGTACATGTGTGTGCGGATGCGTATGTGTGTGTGTGTTATACCAATGTCATTTCTGCTTTTGGGTCTTTATATTTTCTGATTCTTCTGCCTGAAACACTTTCTCCCTCTGTCTTTTACAGGTCTCAGATTACAGGTGACAGTAAAGAGGATCTTGAGCTTTGAAAACAAGGAGTCCTATCTGTTTGTCTTGCTTACTGATAAATTGGCCATGCGTAGCTCCATGCTTTATACATGGTAAGCAGTCAAACATTCAAGAGTAGATGAGTAAACATATGAAGGGACATTCATTTGAATGGAATTTTTTAAATTTCAAAACTCTTTCAACGTGCATACAATTTACAAAAAGACTTAGGATATTAATGATTATGTTGTCCTGATTGTTCGGTTGAGGAAATTAAGGCCAAAGAGAAGACGGTTTGCCCAAAATAACTCAGTGGGCAGGTGAGAACACAGGACTTCTGATTTCAAGCCCTGTATTCTTTCTATTACAGAAATAAATAGTCATTAAGATTTTTTTCTGGTCTACTCTGTGAATATGGATTGATAAGATCTGAAAATTTTATGACATATCCCTATGTTTTGATCCTTGCTCTCAAATTTGATATTCTCATTCCCCCACCTGAGCCCTGAGATGCTAAAATATTATATAGGTTTTTATATTTCCAACTAAATCTTATATTTCTGAGGTTATCATGGCTTCACATATTTTATGCCCTCCTTGCAAAATGTCCTTCCTCCCTTTGCCTCCTTTCAAAGTCCGGTCTCATATATCCTAAGCCTTTCAGGAAGAGTCAGTCATCTCCTTTTCCACGCTCTTCCCTGTCTGCTGTGCCGAGTGACCATTCCTGATATTGCAGTTTGATGTTTTATTTTGCCAATGTACCAACCTGATCTCACTAGACAGAATTGCATATTGTAGTTATTGGTGAACATAGAGTGCCTAGCATTTCATGTTAAAAGGTTGATCTTGGGAGCATGGCAAAAGCAGAAAGTGTGATGATGCTGTGTGGAAGGTCTATTCCAAGTTCTGTATAGAGCCAGAATCCTTTTCAGCAATTGAAGGACAAAATCTAATGCATCCCCACTGAGTAACAGAGAAAAAGCCTAGATGCTGTGAAATAGAGAAATGTGTGGGAGATAAGGTAGTAATTAACCTCTTCGTATGTGTGCCCAACAGCAATCTTCCACAAGGCCTAGGCAATTTGCAATGAAGATGAAGTTTAAGACATAAAAGGAAGTAAGATTGATCTCATGAAGGCTCCATTTCACAAACACCTTCGGGCATTTCCAATCAACACAGGTTGTTAACATATGCATTTGTGATTTTTTTCTTTCTTTTTCTAAAAATGGAAATATCTTTAAAAAGCAGTCTTATGAAAATAGAAAATGCTCTCGTCTCTTACTTTAAGCAAAGTTATAAGTGGGAATCTTGTTTATTATAGTTCTGGTTTGAATACATTTACTGGAAATGTATAACAACACTATGGAGAAAAAGACTGTGCAAGACTTGATGGCAGAGAAGATATTCTGAGTTCGTCTGAATTCATATCACAGAGAGGAGGAAAAAGAGGCAGATATAAAATCATATTTGGTTGAATGACATATCAAGCAACCCTGGGTCAAAACACTAAACAATACTTACAACTCACACAAACAACCTGATTCTGTAAATTTCTTTCTAAATTGAAGAGCAGATTCCTGCAGGCTTTGAAAGGGAACTCTTTTCTAAATTATCGGGTAATTTCCTCCACTCCAATTGAGCTATATAATCAGACGTGGTCAAAACACTGTTCTAGGAAGTGTAATAGAAAATGAATTCAGCAGAATCATGACTTCGTGGACCCACATCTGCAGAAAGGGGTCAGAAATGAAAATGGCAAATATATGAGCTAGACTTTAGCTGGTTTTTGCTTAAAAAAAATCCATTATTGTACTGTATTCATAGTTTTGAAACTATTGTAATTGGAAATACATTTTAAATTGTACATATTACTATATGAGACCCTTAGAAATCTGGACTCATGAAGAAACGTACTTCACATGCACTCATTTTATACTCCTAATGATAATTAGAAAAAAAATGAGGCCCATGAAACTGAGCAAATTAGTATAGCTAAAATGTGGTACATAGTACAGGACTTAATTTTGCTTCCCGCCCACGTTTAAAACAGAGCTTCCCTCCATATGTATTTTGCTTATGTTAGCTACCTTAACAAATTAAATCACACAGCCCTGAACCTCCAAAATGGCAACTGATCTTTAGAAAAATCTTGTGTGTATTTTAATGTAAATCTAGTGTATAAACAATTTCTGTTGTTAAAAATGTGTGTTTGGGCCTAATCTCCTGCTGTCAATGAATTTGTGTAGTGCTCCTGTTTAAGCCTCCAGAAATGGAAGATAACTCCGAATTAAGCCTATGTACAATATCTTGGCCTGGCACACACCTATTCTTGGCATTAGATAAGAATGGAAAAGACAGATTCTTGACTAAGACAGTATAAAGGGGTATTGGGGGAAGGCTTATTGAAAGGAAGTTTTCTTTTTCTCTCCTTTCTGAACAGAGTGATGTCCTTAGCATCACAGGGTATTGAGTTGTTGGTAAAGCCTCAGGTTGCTGGAATGCAACTGGTGGGTGGCATTGCAGAAGGCTACTTTTACCCATTTATTCATTCACTCATTTGTTCATTTAACAAATGTTTTTTGAGTGCCAACTGTGTGCCAGATAATGTTTTAAGCACTGGAGATGCAAAAGTGAACAAAACAGAGAAGATCCTTCCCCTCAGGAAATGTGTGTGTATTGGCTAGAAAACAATCAATAAAAAGTTAAGCAAATAATTATTATTACTTTTCTTGAGACAAAGTCTTGCTCTGTCGCCCAGGCTAGAGTGCAATGGCATGCTGCTCTCAGCTCACTGCAACCTTCACCTCCCACGTTCAAGCGACTCTTGTGCCTCAGCCTCCCAAGCATCTGGGACTACAGGTGTGTGACACCACATCCAGCTAATTTTTGTATTTTTAGTAGAGATGGGGTTTCACCATGTTGGCGAGGCTGTTCTCGAACTCATGACCTCAAGTGATCCACCTACCCAGGCCTCCCAAAGTGCTGGGATTATCGGCATGAGCCACCACACCCAGACAAACAAAGAATTCTTGGGAGATTTTCTCCATAACACTTATTAGAAACTGTTATATCAGGGCAGAGTATTAAGAGAAGAACTTTCTGGGGAGGTCAGTTTGAGCTGACCTCTGAAAGATGAAACAGAGCTAGTCATAGAAAGAACAAAGAATGGAGGTGGGAAAGGTGGGAGTGGACTATTTTACGTGAATCAGTGCATAAATCAGACATGTCTTCCACTAGGATCTTCCAGTATATCAAATGTCAAAACATTCATTTATTTCACAGATATATGTACATTGATTTTGCTTCAGTGTTTTGAGTATGCATGCTTTTTTACCTGTGGACTCATGTACTTAGTATTTTGTTGGCTTTCTCTTGCCAGGGTATTCTCTCACTGGCTCATTCATTTATTTTTGGCTAATACTGACTCTTCCATTTAGGTTTAATTGCAAACATCATATAAGGTTTCCATGGCCCTTAACTATAAGTACATATGGGCCTTCTTTTTTTTCTGTTAAGACATTTCTGTATTTAATCTACAGATAAATGTGCACTGCCACTCCAAATATGTAAGAAGGGTTTAATAAAGATGTAAAGAGAAGATCATTAGTTCTAGAAAGATTAAAAAGTCTGCCAAAACTGAAAGAATCAGCACATGTGTTCACACAAAATAAGCAAGTGGAAAATGATTCACAATGCAGAATAAGACATCATCCAAGACTCTCAAGAAAAGATGTGACAGCAGATCCCTCTTTCTTATTTGCTGGAAATGTAACAACTCTGGTAACCCTTCCAGTGGTAAGAGTGTGCTGAAGAGTGTCATGAGAAAGGAGTAATTACGGCAGGTTATATGGTAACCAGACATTGTAGTGATGATATGTTTTTGGCAGGAGTTCTGGTGAGGGTGATAGAGAAGGCACTTACTGATATCTTCTGACATCTCAATGGGGTTACTTCACTGGACAGGTTCTCTGCTCTTTGACATGATTAACCCAGGGTAAGGGTGGATAAAAAAGCAGTTTAATGGAAAACTTTGAGATATTTTATCTTGATCACCATGATTACCAATCCAGAAAAACACTATTTCTAAAATCTTTATGTAGAAAACCTAGTTTGGTACTCAGAACACACCTGTGGGTTAAGTGTGTTCATCATTCCCAAAATCAGATGAGCCACCTAAAGCAGAGAGGGGTTGAGAATTGACAAGAGATCATAAAACCAGTGGATGACAGAGCTGGGGTAAAAACCAAGGCAGGCTAGCACTGAGTCCAAGTTCTTAAACATGTCCCAACCCTGAATCAAAGAATGAATTAATTAATGGCTATTTGGGAGTGTCTATTTAATTATTAACTGTGAATTAATTTATTATAAAAGAAACACTGTGTCTAAACTCCAAGTAGTTCACAACTGGGGGAAATTCTTGGAATTTGGCAAGGGAATATTTTGCAATGTCTGGGTACATTTTTGGTTTTCACATCAAGGGGTAAGGGCATGTTATTAGTACAGAGTGATGAAAGTCAGTGAAGTTGCTAAGGATGCTGTAGTGCACAGGAGAGTATCCAAAACAAAGAACTGTCCAACCTAGAATGCCAATAATGGTGCTACTGAGAAACCTTGTTGTAGCCTATATTCTAAAAATCCCAACCTTTGTGAATCTCTGATTCCTCCTTTGTTAAAGGGGAGAGTCTTATCTATGTAGAAGCCGTGATAGTCAAAATCAAAATAGATGGTCACATTCATAACAATGCCTGTGTATGGTTAAGAACTTTAATATTTTAGATATTAGCTGGAAAATTTCATCTTTGTTTTAGTCTTTTTTTAATGTGGTTTTAGAAAGACCACTTAATAGAAAAGATATGATGGTTAGATAGTCTGGTGAAATTTCATAGGGGAATCAATTAGGAAGATTTTATATATATATAGGGTCTAAGCAATAAATAATGCTCATCTGAACTAGTGAGGTACAAGAATCAGAAAAAAAAGGAGCACTAGCCTTTCATACCCACCTAATATTACTGGCTCACCCACATTGATTAGAATGTGAAGTTTTTATTTATTTATTTATTTTTTACTTTTGAAACTTCATCTTTTATTATGAAACTGAGAATAATGTCAGTTTAATCTTTTCTTGCAAACAATGGTGTTTCATTTCCTATGTCTAAAATATTTTAATCTATAAAATGAATTATATGTTCACAAATCAGACTGGCATCTTTCAGGTAGCTGTGAATGCATTCATGCTCACACACACACACACACACATCCAATTTGAAGTTGTGAATTATTATTTGAAAGGTGTAGGTTTCACATGAGAAATTTCATCATCTGAAATTGCCTTGTCATTGAGGATAATAAGAATTAAGTTCAGCTACTGAAAGGAACAAAGACAAATATTGAAAGATGGGAGACTTTTCTAATCCACTGCAGAACTGTAGAGTCTTCTGTGAGATTAAGCTGAGACACCATTTGCAGAAATCACTAACTGTTTCAGTTTATTAAAAGATTAAGACTAAATCTATTTGGGTAATATGTGGTTTGCAAGATGAGAAATTTCTTCAAAATCAATGCTTTTGCTTTTCCATTTCCTCTCAACTCACTAAGAGGTAGTCAACATGGGAGTAGCTCTGATCACACTAAGAGAACATTCTGATCTTCATTAGCGCACGGTCGATGCAAGAAATTTTATTTTACATGAAAATCTAGAGAGAGTTCTCCTAAAATTAAAACCCTCTTCTTTTTCAACACATCAAGCTACAGGGTTTCATAATCCCCATAATTAATACACTACTGTGCATACAACTTTCAAAATTGGGCTTCAGAAGTTGTAAATAGAGGCTGCATGGTTGAAAATCAATAAACTGCAATATCTCTCATCTTTTTATATTTCATCTCCACACCTTTCCTTTTGTGGGATTATGGAGAGGTGAGATGTGAGATGATATAAGGAAATGTAAAAACAAAACCAGATTACTTTTACTTAGTCCTTAACTCATCTATAATATCTCCTTTATATGCAACATTGTATGCATGGAATAAAATGCAGATTGTTCTTTGGTGATTGTGTTTATTTGGTTAATAATGCATTAATGAATCCATTCTTTTGTTCACTGAGCCAATAAAATGTTTCTTGAACATATACGTTTCAGTTCTTGTGCTGGGCACAAGGTGCCAAACTAATACAAGATCTGTTTCCTCAGAGACTCAAGTTCTTGAGAAAAAGTAGGCATAGAAACACAACAATGTAATAAAAATTGTGTAATAAGTGTCATGATTAAAGTCAATATGTGAAGCTACAATCATAATTAGAAGGGATCCTTAGCCTGTCTTGTGCCAAGGGTCTTTGAGGAAGATTTAGAAAAGTAATGGCCAGTTTTTAATTGGGTCTGATTAAAAAAATAGAGACAATCCAGAGATTGGATACCTTTTACTTTTTATATAGGAGGAAGGATTATTAATGTGCAGCTAGAGTTTTCATTATATTTCATTTATCTAGAGTTTATACAATTTATTTCCAAGAAACAGTAAGCCAGTTAATCAAAAACCATGATGTTCACTGTTTTTGTTTTTCATTTATGTGTGTGTGTGTTTCTTTCTGTGTCTCTCTTTTTTGGTTATTTGTTTTGGTTGTTGCATGGTGTCTGTTCCGTCTTGTTTCACTGATGATTTCATATCTGCCTCTTGTTTCATCATGGTTACACGGTGTCTGTGGTAGCACTGCTCATATTCTGTGAATACTCTTTATGTTCAGTCAGAAATACTGCTGACCTGTCATCTCCTAACTGTCAGCAACCAGCTGCCAGCAATCAGGATCATTTTTAAAAATTTATTTTCCCAATAAACTGCATGTCATTAAATTTTCCCCTATACAGGACATTTATATTGTTCTCACTTTATTTTTAGCTATTTATCGCAAAACAATGCTGCCGTAAGTATACATGTATATGCTCAAAGGTAGAATTTCTCAGCAGTAGTGATATACCTATTACATTTATCAGACAGTGACAAATTTTTATCCAACATTTTGGAACCAATATTCAATGTTTACACTTTTTCCAGTATTATAAAAATGTTCATACCACCTTATATTAGTCCAATCAATATTTACAGCCTTTTTGTTTACCCATGTAATTTGTGTGTCTGTGTATATGTATGTGTGTGTGTGTCCTGATTAAGCACTTATTCATGTGTTGATTTGGCAACTGGAATTTTTCTCTTCTGTGAATTACCTATTCCTTTATCCAAATTTCCTTTGATTACTTTTGTCTTACAAACTTTACATAGTTCTTATATTTTATTAAATCAAATCAATTGTCAGTAGCTAACAGCTCCATTAAGTATTCTACTTATCTTTAAGGCTTATTTATATTATTTTATCACAGAAACTTTTGGCGCATGGATCAAAAATAGGAAGTTCTAGAGAAAAACATATAAATTATTGTTAAAGAGAAGACATGGGATAATCTACATGCAGAAGGGATGCAGGAGGAAGGGAAAGAAAGAGAGTTACTATTGAGACTTCAGGCTTAATTTAGATTTTTATTTTGTACTTCCATGAAGCTTACCTTATAAAATTTACTGTGACATTATGCTGAACTTTTGCCTATAATTATCTACATATTTTCCCAAAATTTCCCACCACTTTATCTGCTACACTAGAAGTTATCTCTAGCTTTAAAATAAATATAATAATCTGCATGTTCACACAAAGAAGAAAAGTTACAGTTTATTTTCTATTTTTCAGGATTTTTAACATGAAGTAGACACTGAAGAAACATTTATTGAATAGATGAGAATGGTTGAAATAATAATGTTCTTTATTTGCAATTCTTCAGGCTACTACATCCTTCTAAAATCACTTCATAGCGTACAGAAAAAACATTTCCTGTATATACCTGCTTTATTTAGAAGCAGCTAACCTGAGACTTCACAGACACACCATTCTGGTCTCAAACTCTAAATCTGTCATTAATAGCTGTGTAACCTTGACCAAGGCAAATCAGCTTTCAGCACTCAATTTCCTCATCTACAAAACATCTACAAAACATATCTTTCTTACTTTCTATATATGAAATTGCAATGGAAAGGTTTAAGCAGAAATCATAAACTAAAATTCCTACAAGTGGCAAGAATGCATGTGAACTGCATGAAGGAAACAGTCGTATACACAAGTGAGGCAGGGACCTTGGCTAGCTGGAGAATATATGTACTAGCCAATTTTTGCCATGGAGAAATGAGAGCTCGCTGTAGCCAGATTTCTACTTTTGAATGGAAGCCATAAATATAAGTTTTTTAATGTGACATCAGTAAACAAGTAAACCATGTACATAAGACTTCAAAACAGGCAAAAAAAAATTTATTGAATTTCAAAATAACACTGAAGTATACAGATACCTAAGAAATTTTGACAAGTTCAATTATCACGTATAAGCAATTCCTAGCTATGCTATTTCTGAAACATTTAAAAAATATTTTCGAAGACTTCATTGATTGCCATAGTGCTGTATGCAAATTATAGTTGACCTAATTTCTGTCACTATTTATAATTAAATATCTTGTGGTTGTAAGCAAAATGATGGAACTGGAGATCTGTAGCTCTAGTTCCCTTTACAAAATTACTGACTAGCTAACCACAGACAAGAACACCTCTGTGAAAATCCCAGAATCTAGGGATAAGGCTGAAGTACCCCCTTGGAGCTCAAAAACCAAGAAAAGGTACCACTTATTCACCAGGCTTCACAGTACCACGCTGAGGAGGATACCCTGAGGCTACAGGTTTTCCATGGGAAAAAGAGAACCTGAGACAGAAATCTAACTTCCATAGCATTATTAGGAACTTCCCAGGATATCCATTTTTGTCTCACCCTGCAAGGAACACTGGTGAAATTGGTAAGGCTAGAACACCTGGGATCAGCTAGGAACAAAGAAGGCATACAGAGCTAACTCTTAGTTAGCTCATGTGTATCCCTGTCGGTTGCCTTAATCAACCAGAAAGCCCAGCCAGATATTTTGCCCACACACGGAGCCTAGCCCGGTGGCCCCATCTGGCAAGGGAGAATGTTCAGCAGTCCTATCTAAGTTAGCCAGCCAATGGTCTAGCCTGGGAATTGAGCCCAACAGGTAGCCCTGACTAGGGAGGTAGCAAGCCTGCAGCTCAGTTCAACTATGGAGTATAGCCTGTGGCCTCTCTTGGCTGTGGAGCCCGGCCTATAACCCAACCAACTGTGGAGCACAGCCTTCAGGCCCAGCTGACTAAGAAGCCTGACAAATCCATGCTACTAAAGGGCATAGATAATGTCCCTGCCTGCTAACCTGACTGCAGCATACACCCTGCAGTACTACCTGAGCACAGAGTATAGCCAGAAATACCAGTTAGCCTGTAGCTCTACTTGAACATGAATGATTCCAGAGCCCAGCCTGAGATTATGCCCAATTATGAAGTTCAACTTATGCTGACTGACTGGAGAGGCCAGCTGGCAGCCTTACCTGACCTCAAGAGTGTGTACAGTGGCTCTGCCTGACTAGAGTCTTGGCAGCAAGTCCCACCTGCCCACGGACATTACTTGATTGCTTGTCTAGAACCCCAGGCTGCCCTGAATGTTGAAGGTTTTTCCTTAACAAGGAGGGGCTCTGAAGTTTTTAAAAAAGTGGTCACTTTCTCAAATGCCTGGACACAAATGAAGAATACAGGGATCAGAAGGAACTGGAAAAACAGAACACCACCAAAGGAAACTAATAAAGTTCCAATAATCTGCCCTAAAGAAATAGAGATCTATGATTTGACTGAAAAAAAATTCAAAATAATCCTCTTAGATATTGTCAGTGAACTATAATTAACTAATCAACTTTAGAAAAACAATACATGAGCAAAAGGAGGAGTTCGACAAACAAATTTTGGAAACCTACAGCTGAAGAATTAATTTTATTCTCATTAATTTTATTAGCTCAAAAATTTAATAGACTATTTCAACAGCAGACTCAGTGATACAGAAGAAAAAAAAATGAGTTCAAAGACAGGTAATAAGAAATTGTCAAGTCAGAAAGGGAAAAAGAAAAAAGTTTGAATTAGATTGAAGAAAGTCTATGGAACTTTGAGACACCATCAACCCAAACAAGTTTAACTACAACACAATTGTAATCAGCACAGCATGGTACAGACATGAAAACAAAAACAAAGTAGACTCATGGAACAGAATAGGAAGCCACGAATAAACCTACATATTGAAGGTCAACAAATCATTGGCAAAAGCCAAGAATTCACAATGAGGAAAGAGTAATCTCTTCAATTAATGGTGTTAGTAATACTGCATATCCATATGCAGAAGAACAGTGTTGGACTCCTACCTTAAGCCACTCAAAAAAATGAACTAAAAATGGATTTAGAACCTAAATGTCAGACCTTAAACCATAAAACTTCTAGAAGAAAATATAGGGAAAAGCTCTTGAGAATTGGCTTTTGGCAATAATTTTTTGGATATGACGCCAAAAACACAGTTAAAAAAATGGTGGAACTACATCAAACTAAAATCTTTTGCACAGAAAATAAAAATAAAAATGAGAAGTCAACTTATGAAATGCAAAAAAAATTGCAAACCATGATTCTAAAAGGAGTTAATATTGAAAATATATAAATAACTCATACAACTACATAGCAAAATATATATATGATAAATAATTTGGTTTAAAAATGGACAAAGTACCCAAGTACACATTTTTCCAAACACATACAAATGGATAATAGGTACATACATACACTTTGTTTCTGAATCATTTGGAAAGATGTTGCATACATATTCCCCTTTATTCCTAGGAAATTCAGTTTATTTTTTAATAGCAAGGAAATTATCTTACATAATCATAGTATACTTAAAATCAGGAAATTAATATTCTTAAATTATTATCACCTAAAACACAGGCCTTATCTAATTTTTTCAATCTAATGTTTTTTTTCAATTGCCCCACCACTGTCTTCATTGCAAAAGAAAGAAAAAGTCTGGTCTCTTGTAAAATGGAAATTTTCTCAGTCTTTCTTTGCCTTACATAATCTTGATTTTTCTGAAGAATACAGATATTTATTTTAAAAATAACTCTAAATCTTATTTTCTTTGATATTTTCAAGTTTATTAATATTAATAAAAGTATATGCATATGTACACATACATATGCATATATATGTATAAATAAAAGTATGTGCATATATCAGAGCTATGTACATATATGATATATTTATATATATGAACATTTAAGAGCTATTCATATATATGAATACATTAATATATATTTATACATATTTAAATATGGAAACATATTCACATATATTATTTGGCAGTTATCTAGATAGATAATAAGAGGATATGGTATTGCATGTATATATTTGATCAAGCATTATCTATTAATAAGATCATAATCACAATCCTTTATCAATGCTTTATACTTTTTCCCTTTGATATTTAAGTTATTAATCTGTTTTTGATTGATTTTGTGGTTTGATATAAAATAGGGAAGCATTTTGAAACATAAAAATACCCAATTATTCTAGATCTATTCATTCATTCAAAACCCAGACTATATCTAATACTTCCTATATTTTTCAGAAATCAAATGTGAAAGGCCTATTTTGGGGGTTCTCTCTTTAGTTCCATTTATTATTTGTTTATTCCAGTTCTATCGTTGCACTTTCACAATTTTATAGTTTTGTAGTTATAAGATCTGTTCTATACAACTATACAACAGTGTTTTGATACAATGTTCTATACAACAGTGTTTTGTGATACAATGGCATCTTGGCTCTTGAAATTGAAAATAAGCAGGACAAAACAATACAGTAAGATTAGGGCTCTGTTTGGCCTTGATAGAATCTCTAAATCAATATAGGCAGAAATGATGTATTGATAATAGTGAATGTTCTAATCTATAAACATAAACCATCTTTCTATTTATTTAAGTCATTTCAAATGTCTCCTGAAAAATGTTTTGCAAACATGTTTTATTAGATTTACAACTTTTTCTTGATTTTTAATGATATTAAAATGTTCCTTTTAAATTTTGTTTTATTTTGTACTGATTTCTCCATCGAAAATCTGTTTTAAAGTTTGATTCTTTTTTAGGAACCATAGTTTTTCTATGTACACCATGATACCACATATGAATAAGAAAATTTCATTTGCTGTGTTTTTTTTTAATTCTCATACATTTTGTTTCTTATTGTTGCCTTATTGCACAGGCAGGGATTTCTAATGCAAAGTTTATTGTAACAGGTAATAGTAGAGAAATTTCTCCTTTCTTATTTCAAAGAGAAAGTTTTCCATGTTCTACAAAATATGTTTAAGTTTTATTGTAGATATTCTTTATTAGAATTTAAAAAACCCTTATCTTCCAAGTTGCTACACAATCTCCTATTTTACATAAATGGAAGAAACATTAAATTGTTTTATAAATCTTCTTTGTATGCATCTATGAAATTAATTAGGCAGTGAATCACTTTAATCTTTTAATGTGATTAATCACATTGACTGATTTTCTAACGTTAAGCAAGTCTTTCTTGGGGAAAAACTAATTAGGTCATGATATATTAACATATTTTGTATTTTACTGGAGTAACTTTGCTAATATTCTGCTTAATATATTTGTATTAATAATGCTGAACATGATTACTCATTTCTTTATTTTGGGGATAAAAGTTTTTCTGTCTTCATTAAATAAGTTGAGAAATATTTCTTTCTATTAATATATGGAAGAATATATCCACAGTTGAAATTATTTTTTAAATATTTGGTAAAATTCTTCATTGAAGAAATGTAGGACTGGAATTTTCTTTGTATCAACATTTAAAATCTTTTTATAGTTGCTTAATTTTTGTATCACTGTATAAGCATTTCTATTTTTTCTTGGAACTGTATGCATAGAATGTGTCCATTTCATCTGTATTTTCAAATTTATCTACTTAAAATTATTATTCTATTAAGTATTTATTCACTGCATCATCTGTAGCCATGCCTTCTTCTCATGACCTTCTTATTTTAAGTTCTTGGTAAGATTTATTATAGAATTATAAATATTATTAGCCCTTCAAAAAACTAAGCAAGCAACCAAATTTGGGTCTTATTGATGCGCTGTATATTTTGCTTTTTCTTCCTCCTACTCTTGCTCTTACCTTTAATATTTCTTCCCTTATATATTCTATGAACTTATTTTGCTATATACTTTCTCATATTTCTGTTTCCAATGCTAAGGTCATTAAGCTGTTCTTCCCTTTCCTTTTTATAGCATAAATAAAAGGCTTTAAATTTTTCTTTAAGTATTGCTTTTGATAAAAATTGGTTTTGGAATGTTTTGTTTTATTTGTTACTCAAGTCAAAATATAAACTATTTTTATTCATTTTCTCTTTTCACCCATGAATTATGGAGCAATTAATTTCTTTTTTTTTTTTTCAGACGGAGTCTCGCTCTTTCGCCCAGGCCGGACTGCAGTGGCGCTGCCTCAGTTCACTGCAAGCTCCGCTTCCCGGGTTCACGCCATTCTGCTGCCTCAGCCTCCTGAGTAGCTGGGATTACAGGCGCCAGCCACCGCGCCCGGCTAATTTTTTGTACTTTTAGTAGAGACAGGATTTCACCCCGTGTTAGCCAAGATGGTCTCGATCTCCTGACCTCGTGATCTGCCTGCCTCGGCCTCCCAAAGTGGTGGGATTACAGGCGTGAGCCACCGCGCCCGGCCTGAGCAATGAATTTCTTAATTGCCAAACATAACACAATGTTAGTTTTATCTTTACATTTGAAATCTGACTGATTGCACTATTGATGGAGGGCAAACTTTGAAATTTGGGGGAGTTGCTTAATCACCAAACACATGATCAACCTTTTTAATGTTCTGTGAATGCTTGAAAAAAACAGTTGATTTGGTGGTTATTGTATGCAATGTTCTATAAAACTCAATTTTTTTAAATGTTTAAATAATGGTATTTATGTTATAATATTTGTAATATTTTATCAAGGTTTTCTACTGATTTTCAACATGTTTTTTAATATGCCCATTAAGATTTGTATATTTCTTCTTGCAGTTCTGTCAGCTTTTGTTGGTATATTTTGAGGCCATATTACTAGATGAGAAAAGTAATTAAAATTGTGAATTTAATTCACAATTTATCATTTTCAATAATAGGTTCCTTTATGTCTAGTAATGAATTTTGCCTTAACTTCCTTTTTCATTTTATTTTTGTTAACAGTATAGATGGCCTGGATTTTGTTAGTTTTATTATATGTTCTTTGTCTTTTTCCCTACAATCCTAGCAGTTGTTGCTTTCCTGCTATTGCCCTCAAAATTATTTTGTGTGTGTGTCTCTGGAAAGTCAGATTGATACGTTGTTCTATACAGAGGCTGTGTATTTGTTTCTGCTAAGCACCTAGGGGCACGTAGGGTCACTGTTAACGGTGCTGCATCCAATCTTGTTCAAAGTTTGAGAGTCCGTTGATCACAAGGCTATGAATTCTCAGAATAGACATAAATATTGTGGCCAAAGGAGAGGAGGAAGGAATTATAGATTCGGCTTCCTCTCACCCTGAGAACATAGACATTAAGACCCCAGATCAATACTGGATCAATATTGGAAGGTGATATTACAACCTCACCCCTGTTCGAGATTGGGTCCTTACTTCTGGCTCTGGCTCAGAGTGACCAGGGAACTGCAAAACATGTATTCGTGATGAGTAATTTAGAATACATGTAGTTTTGGTGCTCCTATATTCTACATACCTTTCTGATTTTAGGCTTTTTTTTTTTCCACAAAATTTGCATGGAAAATATTTTTTTTCAAATTCTGCTTTTGTTTTGATTTTTTATTTCTTTTTTAACTTAGTATTTGATAGGTGTTATTTCTAGAGATAGTGATGTTCTGAGTTAAGCTAGTCTGCCACTAACATAAATTCAGATACTTCCACATATATTTTCTACTTTTACTTTGTAGCTCATGTTTTCTTGACTAACCCATGTGGAAATAAATTGTAATGTTACACAATGCTAACTCACTGACTTCAATATGTTGTTTTATTTACAACTGAGAAGAAAATTATCTAAAGGAGTTGTGAATTACGCAAGGATCAGAACTATCGAACTGCCTTAGAAAAAGCCCACAAACAAGTCTTGACTAAATTAGGGTTTGTTATTTTTAACTTGAAAATGGTTGTTTATTTTTATTTCCTGACATCTACACACATTCACATTATCTCTGGATTTGTCAATCAAATCCTTTTTTACGAGCTCTAAATTAATATAGTGCCTTCCCTCTCCCCCTGCCATTAAACCTGGAAAATAACTCCAGAGAATCCATCCAAGTGACTTAGTTTGATGAAATAAATCAATACATAGCATAATGTCTGGCACATGTTGAACTTTTAATATATGTTTGTTGAGTGAATTGAAATGTTAAATTGTACCTGAAAATTACCTAGCATATGTCAGGTAAAATTTAATGGTCAGCTTGTTAAATTGTTGTTTGATGTTTATAATATATTTAAGAAAATGGGCACCTAGAAATTATAAAAGGAAGATAATTAAAATTTTGCACACACACAAAAAGTATATGTATGTATTTATAATATATATAAATCTTTGGCAATGTTTTGTTTTATTTTTACATGAGTTCTTAAACATATAAATTAACACTAAATGTGATTTATTTAAAAGTGAAAATTGAGTTCTTTCTAGGGAATATATTTACCGTTTATATAAATCTTCAGCTTTTAAAAGGGAATGTTAGCTTCATTTGGGGGAGCATCAAGGTGTGTGTGTGTGTGTGTGTGTGTAATACATTTCAGAATGATATGAAGATTAATTAGGTAACACAATGCTTTAGGCTTGGGGTATGTGTGTGTGACACAAGGTATCACTCTATTGCCCAGGATTGAGTTCACTGTAGTGCAATGGCAAAATCATGACTCACTGCAGTCTTGGCCTTCTGGGCTCAGGTGCTCTTCCCACCCCAGCCTCCCAAGTAACTGAGAATATCGGCACGTGCCACCATGCCAGTGTAATTTTTTCTATTTTTTTGCAGAGATGGGTTTTGCCATTTTTCCCGGGCTGCTCTTGAACTCCTGGGCTCGAGCCATTCTCCCACCCCAGCCTCCCAAAGTACTAGGATTGCAGGCTTGAGCCACCATGCGTGGCCTAGGCTTGGTTTTGAGAACAGAAGAGGTTGCTCTGCTGGATCTCTATCTGCTGTTCCATGTCTAGTCCCTTTCCT